>NW_028276226.1:0-35220 GCF_052056855.1 Sturnus vulgaris | reverse complement strand
AGGGCTCGAAGATCTCCCTGGAGCCTTCTGTTCTCCAGATTGGACACCCTCAGCTCTCCCAGACTGTCCTAGAGCAAAGAAGCTCCACCTTTCAAAGCACCTTAGACGCCTCCTACCGGCCAAACTCGATGGCAACGCTGGCCTTCCGGGCCCTACGGATATCGCTTCCGGTGTCGCTCGGAGTCACTCCCGGCTCTCTTCCCGCCCCCCATGGGGCCCTCAGGCGATGCCGCTCCTACGCCACTTCTGCCGCTGTCAGACCAACGGGGGGGCGGGGGGCCAGCCCAGACTCATCCACAATCCACACTGTCCTCGGCGGCTGCTGCGGGCTCATGGCGGCCCACACACCCGGAAGCAGAGCTCCGAACACAGAGGATCATAGCCCCACATTTGTGTTCGTCGCTGCACAAGGCAGGCCAGTCTTGCCATGCCCGGACTTTTCAGTTCAGCACGAGAATGAGAATACACCTGCGCCATGGGGGAGGAAACCTCTAAAGACTCCCTCATACGTGGTCGCTCAACTTAATGCCTAGGCACTTGCCATTCCTAAGGCTACACTAAAGCCTTTTTTACCTTGCGGGTAAGAAATGCCGTTGTTCTCGTGTGCAGCTAAAGGCGCAGCACAGGCAGGCCGGGGCAAAAGCTGGGGCAGAGCCCTTCCTCACTCCTTCGCTGTGCTGTACTCCATGCAGCTAGAGCGAAGCGAGAAGGACGCGAGGAAGAAAAAGGCGTTCTTAAAGTAGCACCCTGGCAGCAGACCTGAAAAGGCGCATAACACACGGCGTCTCGCTGCCCTCCGTTCTACATACTCGCGGCTCCCTCTGCCGAGTTGCAAAAGTTGCTACCAGAGCAGAGGCGGCCAGATTGAAGAGGCAGTGCCTAGGTTCACCTTCTCCTTACTGCGCGTAAGCCACGTCCAGCTCCTCGCTGCACTCTGGATTTCCCTTCTCCGAGGCACTTACCGTGGTGCTGTGTGCAACTCGGCGCCTAGAAGCGACCGCCAATGCTTTCACAGCGGGCTGCAAGGGAACCAAGGAGCAGCACAAGCAGCAGTGCTTCAGCTTGCTCCTTCCGACTGCTAAGGGCACTTGGGAAGGCAAGCGAGAGTCAACCACCTTCCTCTCCTAGTAGCCTGTAACGTGGTGCACACAAGCACGGGACTAGTGCCGCTTCGTTCACCGCCCTCGCCCAAGCGTGGAGCCGCTTTCACTTGCCGGCGGCCAGAAGCCGCTGCAAGGGCGCCACACAACCACAAGTGCGCCGGCAGCCAAGAGCTAGAGAACGCTGCTTCTGCCCAAGCCCGCCTAGGGCGTGCACCTTTGTTCTCAGAGCTCCGTGCAACAGTCTGCCTCTCTCGCAGTTCGAATGGAAAACGAAAGCTTTTCGCCTACGCCCTTCACAGAGATCCGTTGCCAGGACGAGAATGCCTTGTGGCCGGAGCTCGCCCCCGCCGCGAGGAAGCTGCTATTAGCACCGCGTTGCAGGGACACGTCTCGCTTCTTGACTACGTGCTCAGCGCTCTCCGAATTCGCCGCTAGCTCCACGGTCTTTCTCAGCTGCAAGTAGCAGCGCTCACAGTACATAGAGCTTCGCAAGGACCGAAGACCCGGAGGGAAGTATCGCACTCGAAAATGTGCCAGGATAGAGACGTTCTACACTGAGTAGAGACACAGACAGACAGAGAGTTCTACACTGCCCCTTCTCGTCGGCCATCTTGTGCTCTGCTGCCTCTGCTGTGACGAATAGGTCCTTGAAAGGCGAGCGACAGCGGCTCTCCAGGCACTGAAGAGAGTTCCCTAGGGACTTTTCGATGTAAAACTTTTTCCACCTCCAAAAATACATGGGTAAGTCCTAAAAGTTTTGGTTTTCTTAAGAATAGTTTCGCCCAAGTTTTGCTGTTCTAAACACCCATGGTTTCAGTCTTCACTTAACTGCTTGTTTCTGTCTTTTTGGCTAGTGGCAATCTAATTCTAAGGTAACTAGATGTGTTGGAAATCCATAAATTACATCTCAAGTTAGGTGGGAAAATTGGCTCGGAAGAAAATGGAATTGAGAATTTGGAAAGAATCCAGAGTGAGCTGATGTCACAATCCGAGATTCCCTTGGGTTCCAAATCCTTTCATTTGTGTTTTTGTGGGCTTTTTGAAGGCGGTGTACAGTTGAAGCCATGATTTAGCTGCGGTGAGACCTGCTCTGCTGTAAAAGCATTATTTTCTCAGTGAGCATGGACAACAGTTAGAGTGTCGTCTTTTAAGATTCCCTGCACTCCACTTATGGTGGCAAAAGCAGTGCCTTGACTGTAATCATAAAAGTGATTACAGCTTCATTGCTTTGACATCATGTAGGATGCTTCCTCCATCTGCTGTGGTCAGCATTAAGTAACAGATTTCTCAGTTTCTAGGAAGAGTCTAGCAAACAATCACCTTGCTCCTTCTCTTGCATTTATTCATCACTGCTATGCTGCTATACAGACAGGTAGTCTGTTTATGATTCAACAATTCAATGGGACATCAAGTAAATAACAAAGCAAAACTAACTACCGAAAGCACTATAAGGGCCAGAGATTAGCTTGGATCAAAACAGGTATTCTCCTAGCATTGTTTACAAACGAGTCAGCATGTGAAACAGAAGGCACAATGTAGTTTGTGCCTTGTTTTGGGCATGCCCGGAAGAAGGAAATTCTGATTTCACATACGGGAAAAGAAATGTTGACATTTGAATGAGATTGTTCATACCCCAGTAAAGGTTGCTTTGAAAGGTTGTGGAAGTCCTGTTAGGAAACATGGCTTTACAAGTCCTTTCCACCAGGAGACAACAGCTGCAGAACATCTGGGTGTGCCAGTGTTGAGAGCACCAGCAAAGATCAAAGTGGAGAAGTTGGTGAACAATGGCAGTGGCCTGGCGGAGGGCAAGTGGGGTGCTGGCTGTGGGACCAGGGGAGTCCTGACTGATTTAGGAGGCGTGTGATGGTCTGTGCCAGCAAGCGGAGTAGTGCTGTGGCCTTGGCACACTGCTAATACTGGAATTCAGTGGGGTCACTGGGCAGGCTGAGTGTGTGAGCTGCTGGAGGGACCCAGGTTGCCCACATGTAAACATCCAGTCTCACTCTTGCCAGCCACAGAAAGGAGCAGGATGTGGCTGCTGGCGATGCCTGTCACGTATACGCAGTGTATATGTGTGCTATCCCAGCCTGCTGGGAACACTTCTTCTTTGGGACTGCTTGGGCTGAGGGAGAGAAAGCAGTGGTAGTTTCTGAGGTTTCGAGTTTGTTCGAGTTTCTCAGGCTGTTTCTGGAGCCACCCCGAGTTCTCTTCCTTGAAGCATTTCAAGTCCTGCTAATTTTCAAAATTCAAACAGACACAGCCCTAAGCTAGTTGATCTGACTTCAGAGCTATTCTTACGCTGAGCTGTTGCATGATCTGATCTCCTGAGATGTCTTCCATCTCAGTTTATGACCTGGTTCTTGTGAAAAGTAGGATCTTTTAGCCTGGAGAAGAGAGGTTTCTGGAGAGACAGTATTGTGGCCTTTGAATATGTAAAGAGGGTATAAGACAAATGGAGAAAGACTTTTTAGGAAAGTTTGCAGAGACAGGACAAGGGGCCATGCTTTCAAACTGAGACTAGGTTTAGGTTGGCTAAAAGGAAAAACTTTTCTACAGTGAAGCTGGTGAGACACTCAAACGGGTGTTCCAGAGAAGTTGTGGATGCCCCATCATTGAGAGTGCTCCTTATCAGTTTGGCTAGTCTTGAGCAATTTGATCTACTGTAAGATCTACCTGGCAAGGAAGTTGGACTAGATGATCTTTAATCACAGACTGTTGTATGATTCCGTGGAAGACAGAATGCAATAAAGTTCATATTTCAGATTTTGGCGCAGACATATTTATTATTTCTCACTTTATGCATCATTGCAATGACAACTTGTTAGCTTCTGAAATGATTAGCTGAGATTGATTTCCTTCCTTAGTTTCATTTTCTCTGTTATTCCTTCACTCTTGGACTTTTTTTTTCACTAGATTCCCTCTTTCAGTAAACTGCTCTTAAGTATCACTTTGCTCCCCACCTGGCTTTTTTTTTTTTTTTCAATGACACCTTTTCACTGGTTCGTTTTGGGCCTTTGCTGCTTGAAGTCCAGCAGCCTCCTTGTCTGAGCATTACGGAGCTTTCTTTACAGCTTCATCACTATGCAAAAAGCCATAAATTACTGTGTTCCATCTCACATACCATCAAGTATCACACTAATATTCCCTCTGCTGAATAGCTGGTTGGTTTACATAGACCAGCCAAATACCAGGAAATCCAGATGGCAGCAAGAATCTTGTAGACTACTCCCGCTGTTCATTTAAATTCTGGAGAAGTCACGTGAGGTATCACATTCTCTTGAAAGAAGTGTCTATCATCTCGGACATTCTAGAATGGGCTATTAATATTGTCATGAGTTTCTGGCTAGACTTTTTAGTATGCAAATTCAAATTCAAATGATCTGAAATGATAGAACTTCAAGAAATTTTTTTTCCCAGAATCGAAGTATGATGGAGTTCCATAGGGAGAATCTTAATCTTAGTTATTCTATTCCATCTCACATCATGGCTGGGGGCAGGGAGAAGGGAGTATCTTTGGGGGACAATGGGTTCCGGTGTAGTCAGTAAGCTGGGCAGAGGAGCCATCAGGTATTTTCTGTTGTTGGGCGGGGGGGGGGGGGGGGGGGGATTCGTGTGAACTCTTCCTTTCTTGTACCCTGCCACTAGTATTGTTGCTAAAATTGTTTGTTTTCTCATCCAAGTGACAAAATCAGCACACTTAATGAGGGATGAAGAGGGAGCAGCGACCTCAGAACAGGAGGAAGAAGAAGCAGAGCCTGCTGTCCTCCAGAAGAAAAAAACACTACCAGCCAATTTTGCATCATCTGTGAACTTCCTGGGCGTGTACTCTATCCCCTTGTCCAGAACACTGAGCAAGATATTAAACAGGACTGGGCCCAAGACTGAGCCTTGGGGACCAGCTGGATGAACTCTATTTCCTACCACTCTGTGGGCCTGGCCATCACCCAGTTTGTCACCCAGCAAACAGCCCACCCATGCAAACCATAAGCAGACAGTTTCTTCAGGAGAATGATGTGAGACTCATTGCAAAAAGGATCAGGGAGATGCCTAGGAAGAGTCTCAGGTGAATCCAGGAGACTATAGTGGAGGAAGGACGCGAGGAAGAAGAAGGCGTTCTTAAAGTAGCACCCTGGCAGCAGCCCTGAAAGGGCGCATAACACACGGCGTCTCGCTGCCCTCCGTTCTACATACTCGCGGCTCCCTCTGCCGAGTTGCAAAAGTTGCTACCAGAGCAGAGGCGGCCAGATTGAAGAGGCAGTGCCTAGGTTCACCTTCTCCTTACTGCACGTAAGCCACGTCCAGCTCCTCGCTGCACTCTGGATTTCCCTTCTCCGAGGCACTTACCGTGGTGCTGTGTGCAACTCGGCGCCTAGAAGCGACCGCCAAAGCTTTCCCAGCGGGTTGCAAGGGAACCACGGAGCAGCACAAGCAGCAGTGCTTCAGCTTGCTCCTTCCGACTGCTAAGGGCACTTGGGAAGGCAAGCGAGAGTCAACCACCTTCCTCTCCTAGTAGCCTGTAACGTGGTGCACACAAGCACGGGACTAGTGCCGCTTCGTTCACCGCCCTCGCCCAAGCGTGGAGCCGCTTTCACTTGCCGGCGGCCAGAAGCCGCTGCAAGGGCGCCACACAACCACAAGTGCGCCGGCAGCCAAGAGCTAGAGAACGCTGCTTCTGCCCAAGCCCGCCTAGGGCGTGCACCTTTGTTCTCAGAGCTCCGTGCAACAGTCTGCCTCTCTCGCACTTCAAATGGAAAACGAAAGCTTTTCGCCTACGCCCTTCACAGAGATCCGTTGCCAGGACGAGAATGTCTTGTGGCCGGAGCTCGCCCCCGCCGCGAGGAAGCTGCTATTAGCACCGCGTTGCAGGGACACGTCTCGCTTCTTGACTACGTGCTCAGCGCTCTCCGAATTCGCCGCTAGCTCCACGGTCTTTCTCAGCTGCAAGTAGCAGCGCTCACAGTACATAGAGCTTCGCAAGGACCGAAGACCCAGAGGGAAGTATCGCACAGGAAAATGTACCAGGACAGAGACGTGTTCTACGTTGTCCCTTCTCGTCATGCAGTTTGTGCCTCTGCTGCTTCTGCTGTTAGGAATCGCTCCTTGAAAAGCGAGCAAGAGCGTCTTTCTGGGTGCATTGCACTGAGTCGAGTGCTCGCTCGGGACTTTGCACTCGGGGCCAAGGCAAGAGGGCGTGCTTGCCCGCAGAACTGAGAACACGCTGTTGGGCAGAGCTGCAACTGACCGCCGGAGTTCAGCTCTCGCCGGACGGCAGAAGGCGAAGAACGAAGCCGCTTGCGAGCGGCGCAGTGCAGCGAAGAGCTCTCCGAATTCGCCGCTAGCTCCACGGTCCTTCTCAGCTGCGAGTAGCAGCGCTCGCAGTACACGGGGCTTCGCAAGGCCCGAAGACCCGGAGGGAAGTTTCGCACACGAAAATGTGCCAGGACAGAGACGTGTTCTACGTTGTCCCTTCTCGTCATGCAGTTTGTGCCTCTGCTGCTTCTGCTGTTAGGAATCGCTCCTTGAAAGACGAGCGAGAGCGTCCTTCCGGGTGCATTGCACTGAGTCGAGTGCTCGCTCGGGACTTTGCTCTCGGGGCCAAGGCAAGAGGGCGTGCTTGCCCGCAGAACTGAGAACACGCTGTTGGGCAGAGCTGCAACTGACCGCCGGAGTTCAGCTCTCGCCGGACGGCAGAAGGCGAAGAACGAAGCCGCTTGCGAGCGGCGCAGTGCAGCGAAGAGCTCTCCGAATTCGCCGCTAGCTCCACGGTCCTTCTCAGCTGCGAGTAGCAGCGCTCGCAGTACACAGGGCTTCGCAAGGCCCGAAGACCCGGAGGGAAGTTTCGCACACGAAAATGTGCCAGGACAGAGACGTGTTCTACGTTGTCCCTTCTCGTCATGCAGTTTGTGCCTCTGCTGCTTCTGCTGTTAGGAATCGCTCCTTGAAAGGCGAGCGAGAGCGTCCTTCCGGGTGCATTGCACTGAGTCGAGTGCTCGCTCGGGACTTTGCTCTCGGGGCCAAGGCAAGAGGGCGTGCTTGCCCGCAGAACTGAGAACACGCTGTTGGGCAGAGCTGCAACTGACCGCCGGAGTTCAGCTCTCGCCGGACGGCAGAAGGCGAAGAACGAAGCCGCTTGCGAGCGGCGCAGTGCAGCGAAGAGCTCTCCGAATTCGCCGCTAGCTCCACGGTCCTTCTCAGCTGCGAGTAGCAGCGCTCGCAGTACACAGGGCTTCGCAAGGCCCGAAGACCCGGAGGGAAGTATCGCACACGAAAATGTGCCAGGACAGAGACGTGTTCTACGTTGTCCCTTCTCGTCATGCAGTTTGTGCCTCTGCTGCTTCTGCTGTTAGGAATCGCTCCTTGAAAGACGAGCGAGAGCGTCCTTCCGGGTGCATTGCACTGAGTCGAGTGCTCGCTCGGGACTTTGCTCTCGGGGCCAAGGCAAGAGGGCGTGCTTGCCCGCAGAACTGAGAACACGCTGTTGGGCAGAGCTGCAACTGACCGCCGGAGTTCAGCTCTCGCCGGACGGCAGAAGGCGTAGAACGAAGCCGCTTGCGAGCGGCGCAGTGCAGCGAAGAGCTCTCCGAATTCGCCGCTAGCTCCACGGTCCTTCTCAGCTGCGAGTAGCAGCGCTCGCAGTACACGGAGCTTCGCAAGGCCCGAAGACCCGGAGGGAAGTATCGCACACGAAAATGTGCCAGGACAGAGACGTGTTCTACGTTGTCCCTTCTCGTCATGCAGTTTGTGCCTCTGCTGCTTCTGCTGTTAGGAATCGCTCCTTGAAAGACGAGCGAGAGCGTCCTTCCGGGTGCATTGCACTGAGTCGAGTGCTCGCTCGGGACTTTGCTCTCGGGGCCAAGGCAAGAGGGCGTGCTTGCCCGCAGAACTGAGAACACGCTGTTGGGCAGAGCTGCAACTGACCGCCGGAGTTCAGCTCTCGCCGGACGGCAGAAGGCGTAGAACGAAGCCGCTTGCGAGCGGCGCAGTGCAGCGAAGAGCTCTCCGAATTCGCCGCTAGCTCCACGGTCCTTCTCAGCTGCGAGTAGCAGCGCTCGCAGTACACGGAGCTTCGCAAGGCCCGAAGACCCGGAGGGAAGTATCGCACACGAAAATGTGCCAGGACAGAGACGTGTTCTACGTTGTCCCTTCTCGTCATGCAGTTTGTGCCTCTGCTGCTTCTGCTGTTAGGAATCGCTCCTTGAAAGACGAGCGAGAGCGTCCTTCCGGGTGCATTGCACTGAGTCGAGTGCTCGCTCGGGACTTTGCTCTCGGGGCCAAGGCAAGAGGGCGTGCTTGCCCGCAGAACTGAGAACACGCTGTTGGGCAGAGCTGCAACTGACCGCCGGAGTTCAGCTCTCGCCGGACGGCAGAAGGCGTAGAACGAAGCCGCTTGCGAGCGGCGCAGTGCAGCGAAGAGCTCTCCGAATTCGCCGCTAGCTCCACGGTCCTTCTCAGCTGCGAGTAGCAGCGCTCGCAGTACACGGGGCTTCGCAAGGCCCGAAGACCCGGAGGGAAGTATCGCACACGAGAATGTGCCAGGACAGAGACGTGTTCTACGTTGTCCCTTCTCGTCATGCAGTTTGTGCCTCTGCTGCTTCTGCTGTTAGGAATCGCTCCTTGAAAGACGAGCGAGAGCGTCCTTCCGGGTGCATTGCACTGAGTCGAGTGCTCGCTCGGGACTTTGCTCTCGGGGCCAAGGCAAGAGGGCGTGCTTGCCCGCAGAACTGAGAACACGCTGTTGGGCAGAGCTGCAACTGACCGCCGGAGTTCAGCTCTCGCCGGACGGCAGAAGGCGAAGAACGAAGCCGCTTGCGAGCGGCGCAGTGCAGCGAAGAGCTCTCCGAATTCGCCGCTAGCTCCACGGTCCTTCTCAGCTGCGAGTAGCAGCGCTCGCAGTACACGGAGCTTCGCAAGGCCCGAAGACCCGGAGGGAAGTATCGCACACGAAAATGTGCCAGGACAGAGACGTGTTCTACGATGTCCCTTCTCGTCATGCAGTTTGTGCCTCTGCTGCTTCTGCTGTTAGGAATCGCTCCTTGAAAGACGAGCGAGAGCGTCCTTCCGGGTGCATTGCACTGAGTCGAGTGCTCGCTCGGGACTTTGCTCTCGGGGCCAAGGCAAGAGGGCGTGCTTGCCCGCAGAACTGAGAACACGCTGTTGGGCAGAGCTGCAACTGACCGCCGGAGTTCAGCTCTCGCCGGACGGCAGAAGGCGTAGAACGAAGCCGCTTGCGAGCGGCGCAGTGCAGCGAAGAGCTCTCCGAATTCGCCGCTAGCTCCACGGTCCTTCTCAGCTGCGAGTAGCAGCGCTCGCAGTACACGGAGCTTCGCAAGGCCCGAAGACCCGGAGGGAAGTATCGCACACGAAAATGTGCCAGGACAGAGACGTGTTCTACGTTGTCCCTTCTCGTCATGCAGTTTGTGCCTCTGCTGCTTCTGCTGTTAGGAATCGCTCCTTGAAAGACGAGCGAGAGCGTCCTTCCGGGTGCATTGCACTGAGTCGAGTGCTCGCTCGGGACTTTGCTCTCGGGGCCAAGGCAAGAGGGCGTGCTTGCCCGCAGAACTGAGAACACGCTGTTGGGCAGAGCTGCAACTGACCGCCGGAGTTCAGCTCTCGCCGGACGGCAGAAGGCGTAGAACGAAGCCGCTTGCGAGCGGCGCAGTGCAGCGAAGAGCTCTCCGAATTCGCCGCTAGCTCCACGGTCCTTCTCAGCTGCGAGTAGCAGCGCTCGCAGTACACGGAGCTTCGCAAGGCCCGAAGACCCGGAGGGAAGTATCGCACACGAAAATGTGCCAGGACAGAGACGTGTTCTACGTTGTCCCTTCTCGTCATGCAGTTTGTGCCTCTGCTGCTTCTGCTGTTAGGAATCGCTCCTTGAAAGACGAGCGAGAGCGTCCTTCCGGGTGCATTGCACTGAGTCGAGTGCTCGCTCGGGACTTTGCTCTCGGGGCCAAGGCAAGAGGGCGTGCTTGCCCGCAGAACTGAGAACACGCTGTTGGGCAGAGCTGCAACTGACCGCCGGAGTTCAGCTGTCGCCGGACGGCAGAAGGCGTAGAACGAAGCCGCTTGCGAGCGGCGCAGTGCAGCGAAGAGCTCTCCGAATTCGCCGCTAGCTCCACGGTCCTTCTCAGCTGCGAGTAGCAGCGCTCGCAGTACACGGGGCTTCGCAAGGCCCGAAGACCCGGAGGGAAGTATCGCACACGAGAATGTGCCAGGACAGAGACGTGTTCTACGTTGTCCCTTCTCGTCATGCAGTTTGTGCCTCTGCTGCTTCTGCTGTTAGGAATCGCTCCTTGAAAGACGAGCGAGAGCGTCCTTCCGGGTGCATTGCACTGAGTCGAGTGCTCGCTCGGGACTTTGCTCTCGGGGCCAAGGCAAGAGGGCGTGCTTGCCCGCAGAACTGAGAACACGCTGTTGGGCAGAGCTGCAACTGACCGCCGGAGTTCAGCTCTCGCCGGACGGCAGAAGGCGTAGAACGAAGCCGCTTGCGAGCGGCGCAGTGCAGCGAAGAGCTCTCCGAATTCGCCGCTAGCTCCACGGTCCTTCTCAGCTGCGAGTAGCAGCGCTCGCAGTACACGGGGCTTCGCAAGGCCCGAAGACCCGGAGGGAAGTATCGCACACGAAAATGTGCCAGGACAGAGACGTGTTCTACGTTGTCCCTTCTCGTCATGCAGTTTGTGCCTCTGCTGCTTCTGCTGTTAGGAATCGCTCCTTGAAAGACGAGCGAGAGCGTCCTTCCGGGTGCATTGCACTGAGTCGAGTGCTCGCTCGGGACTTTGCTCTCGGGGCCAAGGCAAGAGGGTGTTGGAGGCAACAGGGTGCTATCAAAGCAGGAAACAAGAGTCAGGTATCCTAAAATACAAACCAGTCAGTACTTCAAATATAAAATTATGAATCCGAATATCCATACTACTGGGCGTTCTTTTATTTACAGCCATCTTGGCAATGAAAATAAACCTGAGATTGTTGTTGTTCAAGGCCAACTGTTTACTGCCCGATAAGGAACTAACTGTCATCTACCTGGTTCCTACATCCACCGTAAAAAACCTCCCTGTAAAGATCGTAATGCATTGCACCCACACCAATGTGTCTTGTGTTCAGGATGGATATTCAAACGTAGCAACGTTAGATTTCTATCCAGACTCCTCTCTTCATTTATTCCGCAAATAAAATCCCACGCCATGGAGAAAAAAATGCCTTGACAAAAACGCCAAGTTCTAGCTCTCCACCCCTCTTTGCCCATTTCTGCTATGTTTCGAGATTTACTTCTGCATTCCTCCATTTTTAGAGCCTGATCGCCACCTATTAAGTGTAGCTGGGGCACTGAAAATCAAGAATGCATTTTTTCCATTCAAAAGAGCTGTACAGAAATAGATGTAGACCCTGCCTTACTGCTGCATTTAGCAATCACACATTGACAGGAAGCAAAGTGCATTTTGTAGCCAAGTCCTTCATTAACTCCAGCAACAATTGTTTTCCTTTATGCTATACCCTCTTTTGCCATACCCGATATATTGCAAAACCTTCAGTCTCTCTTCACTGAGTACCATCTGCTCCTTTATCAACTTTTCCATTTCCATATTCACAGTTGGGGGATTCTGTATTTCTTCACTTGCCATAAATTCTCTGCAGGATGGAAAGTAGATATGTAGAATGGAATCACATGATATATGTGATATCATACGTGGTATCACGTAGAAAGAAAAAATGATCAAGTATTACTTTAACAGAAACCAAAAGTGAACACTAGCCTCTTGGTGTTGCTCATTGTCCAAAAGAAGACTGCCAAATTTCTGACCTGAAACTCTGAACTCCACACTTCTTTTGCATGAGCTTCCAGTCCCTTGCCATTTCAGTTGATGCCATTTTTCTTTCTCAAGCTCTGATTTCATTCGATTCAAGAGTAGCTTGGCAGTTGCCCTCTCATTATCCAGCAGTGCTCCGTTTATATTCTGTGTATTAAAAAACAAAACCAGAAGTAGAAGCAGCATACAACATGCAAAAACAAACCAAAAATTGTCTCTTCTACAGAAAATGAGGGGAGAAAAGAACACAAATGATAACCAATACCCCGTCAAGTAGAAATTTCTTCTATATTTCAGTGATTGATAGGCAGAAAAAATGAATTTCATCTGGGGAAAGAAAGACATTCTAGGAATATTCAGACTGCTATCTTGCCCCAGGTAAAACATTTACCATGGCCTTAGCGTTAATGAGCTTGTGAACATCAGCTGCCAAGAGGAAGGACATTTCCTCCAGTTTCACACAATACTTGGTCAGTACATCTGCTATCTGTGCAATCAAAGAATACAGAAAAGCAACAACAATGAAAAGTAGAACTCAAATATCAATTTCCCAAGTTAAAATCTACATGAACAAGACAATTTTTCCATTCAAGTGAATTCGATTTAATTAATTCATTAACTACATAAGTAGCATTCTCACGTTCAAGAGTAGAATTCAAAGAATCGACGTTGCTTCTTCTGAGACATTGAAGCCTGAGTAGATCCCAACTTCAAATCTAGTAGGACGGCATGAAAGCAATACCTGCTACATTTAGTACATGTAAACTACAAAGAACATCTAGAACAGCTCTAAAAGATGCACAAACCCATGAACTTTGAAGGAGACGCTAGCAAGAAATGTGGAAATAGGCTTTATCTGCCCAGTGCTTTTCCCAAAAGCACGGGCACTCCTTGGCGTCAGTGAGAGTCTCTGTCTCATTACTCAGCAGCTGGCTTAGGGTAAAAAAGGATGCATGCAATCACTTCATTCCTGTTCATGACATAAACTTACTGCATCATCATGGAAGCCATTTACTTGGAAATATAGCCTAAAAAATAGGTGTCAGACTGGGTACATATCTAGATTGCTATGAGCAAAACCAATTTCTTTTTAACAGGAAAGCCATACAATATGCCTGCCATGGCAAATATTAGTCTACTAGCCCTGCACTTCAACGGGCAGTGAGCAGTTCATGACACCAAGTTTACGTTTGGCAAGGAGACAGTCTATTTATTACAAGCCCCTAGTTCTAGAACCAAGAATACAGGAGTTGCTCATTCCCAATGAAAATCTGTCCATTTCATACCTTTGGGGTTTTATGCTTCTGTTCTTTACCTGTCTTGAGTGTGGCTTTCTTGTGAAGTCACTGATGGGTGTTTTTCCAACACATTTCTGCTGATTACACGGTAATTGCGTGGCATCAGCAGACATCTCTGAATGTCTCTTGAAAGTATGCTTTTTACTCTTCCTAGAGGACCTTGTCTTCTTCTTTCCTTCACCCAAAAGGTGGGCTAAGTGAGCCTTCAAAGAACCATCATCTCAACAATTAGAATTCTTTCAAACCTACTGAATGGAGAACAGAGACAAAAAAATTTTAAAAAGACTAGTACGCGAAAGACAACAGAAGAGAAAGGTAAAATAATGAATCCTACATGCCACGTGCATAACTCTCTTCATTCAAGGCTATTTTCAAAATGAGAAAAAAAAAAAAAAAAGATCATCTTTTCCTCAGAGAGGAAAAGTGGAGTAACTGGATTGTGTTGCCTTGCCTACAGTTACCAGAAAAGTCAACAGCTGAGTTGAAAACTCCTGAAGCTGGCTAACTACACCTCTAAATGTTTTACTACTGTGTTATGATTCTGTCTTCAGTTAATAGAACCCGATATACAACAAAGAGATGGGAGCACATGGAGATGCATTGGAGAGCCTACGCTGGAGGTAACACATTCATTTTTTACTCAAACAAATCCAAATTAGAAATGTTGAAAATTACCTGGGGCCATTTCAACAGCCAGCAAACTGACTAACACAACCAATCTTTGGCTTCTATTCAATCCTTTGCTTGTTTTACCTGGACCTTGAAGATCTGTCTGCAGCCTTCCTCTCTGCAAATATATCACACTCGTCCTATTGAGAACCCATGGCTCATCACAGCTGCTTCGCCACGCCTGCTTCCAGAAGAACTGGCAACTACAAGCTGGGAGCCAAGAGATACAACACTTCACTTGGAAAAGGGCCTTCCATGAATCCTAGAATCCCAGAATGGTTTGGACTGGAAGCGACCTTAGAGACAAATTATCTTCTTCCCACATCCTGACACGGGCAGGGACACTTTTCCACTAGTCCAGGTTGCTCCATGTCCGCTCCAGCCTGGCCCTGGACGCTTCCTGCCATGGGGCTCCTACACAGCCTCTTTGAGCAACATGTGCCTCAGCACCCACCCAAGGAAGAATTCCTTTCCAATATCCCATCTATCCCAGCCCTCTGGCAGTTTGAAGCTATTCCCCCTTGTCCTGCGAGTCCAGACCCTTTTCCAAAGTCCCTCCCCAGCTATCTTGGAGCCCCAGCAGGCACTGCAAAGGGCTCGAAGATCTCCCTGGAGCCTTCTGTTCTCCAGATTGGACACCCTCAGCTCTCCCAGACTGTCCTAGAGCAAAGAAGCTCCACCTTTCAAAGCACCTTAGACGCCTCCTACCGGCCAAACTCGATGGCAACGCTGGCCTTCCGGGCCCTACGGATATCGCTTCCGGTGTCGCTCGGAGTCACTCCCGGCTCTCTCCCCGCCCCCCATGGGGCCCTCAGGCGATGCCGCTCCTACGCCACTTCTGCCGCTGTCAGACCAACGGGGGGGCGGGGGGCCAGCCCAGACTCATCCACAATCCACATTGTCCTCGGCGGCTGCTGCGGGCTCATGGCGGCCCACACACCCGGAAGCAGAGCTCCGAACACAGAGGATCATAGCCCCACATTTGTGTTCGTCGCTGCACAAGGCAGGCCAGTCTTGCCATGCCCGGACTTTTCAGTTCAGCACGAGAATGAGAATACACCTGCGCCATGGGGGAGGAAACCTCTAAAGACTCCCTCATACGTGGTCGCTCAACTTAATGCCTAGGCACTTGCCATTCCTAAGGCTACACTAAAGCCTTTTTTACCTTGCGGGTAAGAAATGCCGTTGTTCTCGTGTGCAGCTAAAGGCGCAGCACAGGCAGGCCGGGGCAAAAGCTGGGGCAGAGCCCTTCCTCACTCCTTCGCTGTGCTGTACTCCATGCAGCTAGAGCGAAGCGAGAAGGACGCGAGGAAGAAAAAGGCGTTCTTAAAGTAGCACCCTGGCAGCAGACCTGAAAAGGCGCATAACACACGGCGTCTCGCTGCCCTCCGTTCTACATACTCGCGGCTCCCTCTGCCGAGTTGCAAAAGTTGCTACCAGAGCAGAGGCGGCCAGATTGAAGAGGCAGTGCCTAGGTTCACCTTCTCCTTACTGCGCGTAAGCCACGTCCAGCTCCTCGCTGCACTCTGGATTTCCCTTCTCCGAGGCACTTACCGTGGTGCTGTGTGCAACTCGGCGCCTAGAAGCGACCGCCAATGCTTTCACAGCGGGCTGCAAGGGAACCAAGGAGCAGCACAAGCAGCAGTGCTTCAGCTTGCTCCTTCCGACTGCTAAGGGCACTTGGGAAGGCAAGCGAGAGTCAACCACCTTCCTCTCCTAGTAGCCTGTAACGTGGTGCACACAAGCACGGGACTAGTGCCGCTTCGTTCACCGCCCTCGCCCAAGCGTGGAGCCGCTTTCACTTGCCGGCGGCCAGAAGCCGCTGCAAGGGCGCCACACAACCACAAGTGCGCCGGCAGCCAAGAGCTAGAGAACGCTGCTTCTGCCCAAGCCCGCCTAGGGCGTGCACCTTTGTTCTCAGAGCTCCGTGCAACAGTCTGCCTCTCTCGCAGTTCGAATGGAAAACGAAAGCTTTTCGCCTACGCCCTTCACAGAGATCCGTTGCCAGGACGAGAATGCCTTGTGGCCGGAGCTCGCCCCCGCCGCGAGGAAGCTGCTATTAGCACCGCGTTGCAGGGACACGTCTCGCTTCTTGACTACGTGCTCAGCGCTCTCCGAATTCGCCGCTAGCTCCACGGTCTTTCTCAGCTGCAAGTAGCAGCGCTCACAGTACATAGAGCTTCGCAAGGACCGAAGACCCGGAGGGAAGTATCGCACTCGAAAATGTGCCAGGATAGAGACGTTCTACACTGAGTAGAGACACAGACAGACAGAGAGTTCTACACTGCCCCTTCTCGTCGGCCATCTTGTGCTCTGCTGCCTCTGCTGTGACGAATAGGTCCTTGAAAGGCGAGCGACAGCGGCTCTCCAGGCACTGAAGAGAGTTCCCTAGGGACTTTTCGATGTAAAACTTTTTCCACCTCCAAAAATACATGGGTAAGTCCTAAAAGTTTTGGTTTTCTTAAGAATAGTTTCGCCCAAGTTTTGCTGTTCTAAACACCCATGGTTTCAGTCTTCACTTAACTGCTTGTTTCTGTCTTTTTGGCTAGTGGCAATCTAATTCTAAGGTAACTAGATGTGTTGGAAATCCATAAATTACATCTCAAGTTAGGTGGGAAAATTGGCTCGGAAGAAAATGGAATTGAGAATTTGGAAAGAATCCAGAGTGAGCTGATGTCACAATCCGAGATTCCCTTGGGTTCCAAATCCTTTCATTTGTGTTTTTGTGGGCTTTTTGAAGGCGGTGTACAGTTGAAGCCATGATTTAGCTGCGGTGAGACCTGCTCTGCTGTAAAAGCATTATTTTCTCAGTGAGCATGGACAACAGTTAGAGTGTCGTCTTTTAAGATTCCCTGCACTCCACTTATGGTGGCAAAAGCAGTGCCTTGACTGTAATCATAAAAGTGATTACAGCTTCATTGCTTTGACATCATGTAGGATGCTTCCTCCATCTGCTGTGGTCAGCATTAAGTAACAGATTTCTCAGTTTCTAGGAAGAGTCTAGCAAACAATCACCTTGCTCCTTCTCTTGCATTTATTCATCACTGCTATGCTGCTATACAGACAGGTAGTCTGTTTATGATTCAACAATTCAATGGGACATCAAGTAAATAACAAAGCAAAACTAACTACCGAAAGCACTATAAGGGCCAGAGATTAGCTTGGATCAAAACAGGTATTCTCCTAGCATTGTTTACAAACGAGTCAGCATGTGAAACAGAAGGCACAATGTAGTTTGTGCCTTGTTTTGGGCATGCCCGGAAGAAGGAAATTCTGATTTCACATACGGGAAAAGAAATGTTGACATTTGAATGAGATTGTTCATACCCCAGTAAAGGTTGCTTTGAAAGGTTGTGGAAGTCCTGTTAGGAAACATGGCTTTACAAGTCCTTTCCACCAGGAGACAACAGCTGCAGAACATCTGGGTGTGCCAGTGTTGAGAGCACCAGCAAAGATCAAAGTGGAGAAGTTGGTGAACAATGGCAGTGGCCTGGCGGAGGGCAAGTGGGGTGCTGGCTGTGGGACCAGGGGAGTCCTGACTGATTTAGGAGGCGTGTGATGGTCTGTGCCAGCAAGCGGAGTAGTGCTGTGGCCTTGGCACACTGCTAATACTGGAATTCAGTGGGGTCACTGGGCAGGCTGAGTGTGTGAGCTGCTGGAGGGACCCAGGTTGCCCACATGTAAACATCCAGTCTCACTCTTGCCAGCCACAGAAAGGAGCAGGATGTGGCTGCTGGCGATGCCTGTCACGTATACGCAGTGTATATGTGTGCTATCCCAGCCTGCTGGGAACACTTCTTCTTTGGGACTGCTTGGGCTGAGGGAGAGAAAGCAGTGGTAGTTTCTGAGGTTTCGAGTTTGTTCGAGTTTCTCAGGCTGTTTCTGGAGCCACCCCGAGTTCTCTTCCTTGAAGCATTTCAAGTCCTGCTAATTTTCAAAATTCAAACAGACACAGCCCTAAGCTAGTTGATCTGACTTCAGAGCTATTCTTACGCTGAGCTGTTGCATGATCTGATCTCCTGAGATGTCTTCCATCTCAGTTTATGACCTGGTTCTTGTGAAAAGTAGGATCTTTTAGCCTGGAGAAGAGAGGTTTCTGGAGAGACAGTATTGTGGCCTTTGAATATGTAAAGAGGGTATAAGACAAATGGAGAAAGACTTTTTAGGAAAGTTTGCAGAGACAGGACAAGGGGCCATGCTTTCAAACTGAGACTAGGTTTAGGTTGGCTAAAAGGAAAAACTTTTCTACAGTGAAGCTGGTGAGACACTCAAACGGGTGTTCCAGAGAAGTTGTGGATGCCCCATCATTGAGAGTGCTCCTTATCAGTTTGGCTAGTCTTGAGCAATTTGATCTACTGTAAGATCTACCTGGCAAGGAAGTTGGACTAGATGATCTTTAATCATAGACTGTTGTATGATTCCGTGGAAGACAGAATGCAATAAAGTTCATATTTCAGATTTTGGCGCAGACATATTTATTATTTCTCACTTTATGCATCATTGCAATGACAACTTGTTAGCTTCTGAAATGATTAGCTGAGATTGATTTCCTTCCTTAGTTTCATTTTCTCTGTTATTCCTTCACTCTTGGACTTTTTTTTTCACTAGATTCCCTCTTTCAGTAAACTGCTCTTAAGTATCACTTTGCTCCCCACCTGGCTTTTTTTTTTTTTTTCAATGACACCTTTTCACTGGTTCGTTTTGGGCCTTTGCTGCTTGAAGTCCAGCAGCCTCCTTGTCTGAGCATTACGGAGCTTTCTTTACAGCTTCATCACTATGCAAAAAGCCATAAATTACTGTGTTCCATCTCACATACCATCAAGTATCACACTAATATTCCCTCTGCTGAATAGCTGGTTGGTTTACATAGACCAGCCAAATACCAGGAAATCCAGATGGCAGCAAGAATCTTGTAGACTACTCCCGCTGTTCATTTAAATTCTGGAGAAGTCACGTGAGGTATCACATTCTCTTGAAAGAAGTGTCTATCATCTCGGACATTCTAGAATGGGCTATTAATATTGTCATGAGTTTCTGGCTAGACTTTTTAGTATGCAAATTCAAATTCAAATGATCTGAAATGATAGAACTTCAAGAAATTTTTTTTCCCAGAATCGAAGTATGATGGAGTTCCATAGGGAGAATCTTAATCTTAGTTATTCTATTCCATCTCACATCATGGCTGGGGGCAGGGAGAAGGGAGTATCTTTGGGGGACAATGGGTTCCGGTGTAGTCAGTAAGCTGGGCAGAGGAGCCATCAGGTATTTTCTGTTGTTGGGCGGGGGGGGGGGGGGGGGGATTCGTGTGAACTCTTCCTTTCTTGTACCCTGCCACTAGTATTGTTGCTAAAATTGTTTGTTTTCTCATCCAAGTGACAAAATCAGCACACTTAATGAGGGATGAAGAGGGAGCAGCGACCTCAGAACAGGAGGAAGAAGAAGCAGAGCCTGCTGTCCTCCAGAAGAAAAAAACACTACCAGCCAATTTTGCATCATCTGTGAACTTCCTGGGCGTGTACTCTATCCCCTTGTCCAGAACACTGAGCAAGATATTAAACAGGACTGGGCCCAAGACTGAGCCTTGGGGACCAGCTGGATGAACTCTATTTCCTACCACTCTGTGGGCCTGGCCATCACCCAGTTTGTCACCCAGCAAACAGCCCACCCATGCAAACCATAAGCAGACAGTTTCTTCAGGAGAATGATGTGAGACTCATTGCAAAAAGGATCAGGGAGATGCCTAGGAAGAGTCTCAGGTGAATCCAGGAGACTATAGTGGAGGAAGGACGCGAGGAAGAAGAAGGCGTTCTTAAAGTAGCACCCTGGCAGCAGCCCTGAAAGGGCGCATAACACACGGCGTCTCGCTGCCCTCCGTTCTACATACTCGCGGCTCCCTCTGCCGAGTTGCAAAAGTTGCTACCAGAGCAGAGGCGGCCAGATTGAAGAGGCAGTGCCTAGGTTCACCTTCTCCTTACTGCACGTAAGCCACGTCCAGCTCCTCGCTGCACTCTGGATTTCCCTTCTCCGAGGCACTTACCGTGGTGCTGTGTGCAACTCGGCGCCTAGAAGCGACCGCCAAAGCTTTCCCAGCGGGTTGCAAGGGAACCACGGAGCAGCACAAGCAGCAGTGCTTCAGCTTGCTCCTTCCGACTGCTAAGGGCACTTGGGAAGGCAAGCGAGAGTCAACCACCTTCCTCTCCTAGTAGCCTGTAACGTGGTGCACACAAGCACGGGACTAGTGCCGCTTCGTTCACCGCCCTCGCCTAAGCGTGGAGTCGCTTTCACTTGCCGGCGGCCAGAAGCCGCTGCAAGGGCGCCACACAACCACAAGTGCGCCGGCAGCCAAGAGCTAGAGAACGCTGCTTCTGCCCAAGCCCGCCTAGGGCGTGCACCTTTGTTCTCAGAGCTCCGTGCAACAGTCTGCCTCTCTCGCACTTCAAATGGAAAACGAAAGCTTTTCGCCTACGCCCTTCACAGAGATCCGTTGCCAGGACGAGAATGTCTTGTGGCCGGAGCTCGCCCCCGCCGCGAGGAAGCTGCTATTAGCACCGCGTTGCAGGGACACGTCTCGCTTCTTGACTACGTGCTCAGCGCTCTCCGAATTCGCCGCTAGCTCCACGGTCTTTCTCAGCTGCAAGTAGCAGCGCTCACAGTACATAGAGCTTCGCAAGGACCGAATACCCAGAGGGAAGTATCGCACAGGAAAATGTACCAGGACAGAGACGTGTTCTACGTTGTCCCTTCTCGTCATGCAGTTTGTGCCTCTGCTGCTTCTGCTGTTAGGAATCGCTCCTTGAAAAGCGAGCAAGAGCGTCTTTCTGGGTGCATTGCACTGAGTCGAGTGCTCGCTCGGGACTTTGCACTCGGGGCCAAGGCAAGAGGGCGTGCTTGCCCGCAGAACTGAGAACACGCTGTTGGGCAGAGCTGCAACTGACCGCCGGAGTTCAGCTCTCGCCGGACGGCAGAAGGCGAAGAACGAAGCCGCTTGCGAGCGGCGCAGTGCAGCGAAGAGCTCTCCGAATTCGCCGCTAGCTCCACGGTCCTTCTCAGCTGCGAGTAGCAGCGCTCGCAGTACACGGGGCTTCGCAAGTCCCGAAGACCCGGAGGGAAGTTTCGCACACGAAAATGTGCCAGGACAGAGACGTGTTCTACGTTGTCCCTTCTCGTCATGCAGTTTGTGCCTCTGCTGCTTCTGCTGTTAGGAATCGCTCCTTGAAAGGCGAGCGAGAGCGTCCTTCCGGGTGCATTGCACTGAGTCGAGTGCTCGCTCGGGACTTTGCTCTCGGGGCCAAGGCAAGAGGGCGTGCTTGCCCGCAGAACTGAGAACACGCTGTTGGGCAGAGCTGCAACTGACCGCCGGAGTTCAGCTCTCGCCGGACGGCAGAAGGCGTAGAACGAAGCCGCTTGCGAGCGGCGCAGTGCAGCGAAGAGCTCTCCGAATTCGCCGCTAGCTCCACGGTCCTTCTCAGCTGCGAGTAGCAGCGCTCGCAGTACACGGAGCTTCGCAAGGCCCGAAGACCCGGAGGGAAGTATCGCACACGAAAATGTGCCAGGACAGAGACGTGTTCTACGTTGTCCCTTCTCGTCATGCAGTTTGTGCCTCTGCTGCTTCTGCTGTTAGGAATCGCTCCTTGAAAGACGAGCGAGAGCGTCCTTCCGGGTGCATTGCACTGAGTCGAGTGCTCGCTCGGGACTTTGCTCTCGGGGCCAAGGCAAGAGGGCGTGCTTGCCCGCAGAACTGAGAACACGCTGTTGGGCAGAGCTGCAACTGACCGCCGGAGTTCAGCTCTCGCCGGACGGCAGAAGGCGTAGAACGAAGCCGCTTGCGAGCGGCGCAGTGCAGCGAAGAGCTCTCCGAATTCGCCGCTAGCTCCACGGTCCTTCTCAGCTGCGAGTAGCAGCGCTCGCAGTACACGGGGCTTCGCAAGGCCCGAAGACCCGGAGGGAAGTATCGCACACGAAAATGTGCCAGGACAGAGACGTGTTCTACGTTGTCCCTTCTCGTCATGCAGTTTGTGCCTCTGCTGCTTCTGCTGTTAGGAATCGCTCCTTGAAAGACGAGCGAGAGCGTCCTTCCGGGTGCATTGCACTGAGTCGAGTGCTCGCTCGGGACTTTGCTCTCGGGGCCAAGGCAAGAGGGCGTGCTTGCCCGCAGAACTGAGAACACGCTGTTGGGCAGAGCTGCAACTGACCGCCGGAGTTCAGCTCTCGCCGGACGGCAGAAGGCGAAGAACGAAGCCGCTTGCGAGCGGCGCAGTGCAGCGAAGAGCTCTCCGAATTCGCCGCTAGCTCCACGGTCCTTCTCAGCTGCGAGTAGCAGCGCTCGCAGTACACGGAGCTTCGCAAGGCCCGAAGACCCGGAGGGAAGTTTCGCACACGAAAATGTGCCAGGACAGAGACGTGTTCTACGTTGTCCCTTCTCGTCATGCAGTTTGTGCCTCTGCTGCTTCTGCTGTTAGGAATCGCTCCTTGAAAGGCGAGCGAGAGCGTCCTTCCGGGTGCATTGCACTGAGTCGAGTGCTCGCTCGGGACTTTGCTCTCGGGGCCAAGGCAAGAGGGCGTGCTTGCCCGCAGAACTGAGAACACGCTGTTGGGCAGAGCTGCAACTGACCGCCGGAGTTCAGCTCTCGCCGGACGGCAGAAGGCGTAGAACGAAGCCGCTTGCGAGCGGCGCAGTGCAGCGAAGAGCTCTCCGAATTCGCCGCTAGCTCCACGGTCCTTCTCAGCTGCGAGTAGCAGCGCTCGCAGTACACGGAGCTTCGCAAGGCCCGAAGACCCGGAGGGAAGTATCGCACACGAAAATGTGCCAGGACAGAGACGTGTTCTACGTTGTCCCTTCTCGTCATGCAGTTTGTGCCTCTGCTGCTTCTGCTGTTAGGAATCGCTCCTTGAAAGACGAGCGAGAGCGTCCTTCCGGGTGCATTGCACTGAGTCGAGTGCTCGCTCGGGACTTTGCTCTCGGGGCCAAGGCAAGAGGGCGTGCTTGCCCGCAGAACTGAGAACACGCTGTTGGGCAGAGCTGCAACTGACCGCCGGAGTTCAGCTCTCGCCGGACGGCAGAAGGCGTAGAACGAAGCCGCTTGCGAGCGGCGCAGTGCAGCGAAGAGCTCTCCGAATTCGCCGCTAGCTCCACGGTCCTTCTCAGCTGCGAGTAGCAGCGCTCGCAGTACACGGGGCTTCGCAAGGCCCGAAGACCCGGAGGGAAGTATCGCACACGAAAATGTGCCAGGACAGAGACGTGTTCTACGTTGTCCCTTCTCGTCATGCAGTTTGTGCCTCTGCTGCTTCTGCTGTTAGGAATCGCTCCTTGAAAGACGAGCGAGAGCGTCCTTCCGGGTGCATTGCACTGAGTCGAGTGCTCGCTCGGGACTTTGCTCTCGGGGCCAAGGCAAGAGGGCGTGCTTGCCCGCAGAACTGAGAACACGCTGTTGGGCAGAGCTGCAACTGACCGCCGGAGTTCAGCTCTCGCCGGACGGCAGAAGGCGTAGAACGAAGCCGCTTGCGAGCGGCGCAGTGCAGCGAAGAGCTCTCCGAATTCGCCGCTAGCTCCACGGTCCTTCTCAGCTGCGAGTAGCAGCGCTCGCAGTACACGGAGCTTCGCAAGGCCCGAAGACCCGGAGGGAAGTATCGCACACGAAAATGTGCCAGGACAGAGACGTGTTCTACGTTGTCCCTTCTCGTCATGCAGTTTGTGCCTCTGCTGCTTCTGCTGTTAGGAATCGCTCCTTGAAAGACGAGCGAGAGCGTCCTTCCGGGTGCATTGCACTGAGTCGAGTGCTCGCTCGGGACTTTGCTCTCGGGGCCAAGGCAAGAGGGCGTGCTTGCCCGCAGAACTGAGAACACGCTGTTGGGCAGAGCTGCAACTGACCGCCGGAGTTCAGCTCTCGCCGGACGGCAGAAGGCGTAGAACGAAGCCGCTTGCGAGCGGCGCAGTGCAGCGAAGAGCTCTCCGAATTCGCCGCTAGCTCCACGGTCCTTCTCAGCTGCGAGTAGCAGCGCTCGCAGTACACGGAGCTTCGCAAGGCCCGAAGACCCGGAGGGAAGTATCGCACACGAAAATGTGCCAGGACAGAGACGTGTTCTACGTTGTCCCTTCTCGTCATGCAGTTTGTGCCTCTGCTGCTTCTGCTGTTAGGAATCGCTCCTTGAAAGACGAGCGAGAGCGTCCTTCCGGGTGCATTGCACTGAGTCGAGTGCTCGCTCGGGACTTTGCTCTCGGGGCCAAGGCAAGAGGGCGTGCTTGCCCGCAGAACTGAGAACACGCTGTTGGGCAGAGCTGCAACTGACCGCCGGAGTTCAGCTCTCGCCGGACGGCAGAAGGCGAAGAACGAAGCCGCTTGCGAGCGGCGCAGTGCAGCGAAGAGCTCTCCGAATTCGCCGCTAGCTCCACGGTCCTTCTCAGCTGCGAGTAGCAGCGCTCGCAGTACACGGAGCTTCGCAAGGCCCGAAGACCCGGAGGGAAGTATCGCACACGAAAATGTGCCAGGACAGAGACGTGTTCTACGTTGTCCCTTCTCGTCATGCAGTTTGTGCCTCTGCTGCTTCTGCTGTTAGGAATCGCTCCTTGAAAGACGAGCGAGAGCGTCCTTCCGGGTGCATTGCACTGAGTCGAGTGCTCGCTCGGGACTTTGCTCTCGGGGCCAAGGCAAGAGGGCGTGCTTGCCCGCAGAACTGAGAACACGCTGTTGGGCAGAGCTGCAACTGACCGCCGGAGTTCAGCTCTCGCCGGACGGCAGAAGGCGTAGAACGAAGCCGCTTGCGAGCGGCGCAGTGCAGCGAAGAGCTCTCCGAATTCGCCGCTAGCTCCACGGTCCTTCTCAGCTGCGAGTAGCAGCGCTCGCAGTACACGGGGCTTCGCAAGGCCCGAAGACCCGGAGGGAAGTATCGCACACGAAAATGTGCCAGGACAGAGACGTGTTCTACGTTGTCCCTTCTCGTCATGCAGTTTGTGCCTCTGCTGCTTCTGCTGTTAGGAATCGCTCCTTGAAAGACGAGCGAGAGCGTCCTTCCGGGTGCATTGCACTGAGTCGAGTGCTCGCTCGGGACTTTGCTCTCGGGGCCAAGGCAAGAGGGCGTGCTTGCCCGCAGAACTGAGAACACGCTGTTGGTCAGAGCTGCAACTGACCGCCGGAGTTCAGCTCTCGCCGGACGGCAGAAGGCGAAGAACGAAGCCGCTTGCGAGCGGCGCAGTGCAGCGAAGAGCTCTCCGAATTCGCCGCTAGCTCCACGGTCCTTCTCAGCTGCGAGTAGCAGCGCTCGCAGTACACGGAGCTTCGCAAGTCCCGAAGACCCGGAGGGAAGTTTCGCACACGAAAATGTGCCAGGACAGAGACGTGTTCTACGTTGTCCCTTCTCGTCATGCAGTTTGTGCCTCTGCTGCTTCTGCTGTTAGGAATCGCTCCTTGAAAGGCGAGCGAGAGCGTCCTTCCGGGTGCATTGCACTGAGTCGAGTGCTCGCTCGGGACTTTGCTCTCGGGGCCAAGGCAAGAGGGCGTGCTTGCCCGCAGAACTGAGAACACGCTGTTGGGCAGAGCTGCAACTGACCGCCGGAGTTCAGCTCTCGCCGGACGGCAGAAGGCGTAGAACGAAGCCGCTTGCGAGCGGCGCAGTGCAGCGAAGAGCTCTCCGAATTCGCCGCTAGCTCCACGGTCCTTCTCAGCTGCGAGTAGCAGCGCTCGCAGTACACGGGGCTTCGCAAGGCCCGAAGACCCGGAGGGAAGTATCGCACACGAAAATGTGCCAGGACAGAGACGTGTTCTACGTTGTCCCTTCTCGTCATGCAGTTTGTGCCTCTGCTGCTTCTGCTGTTAGGAATCGCTCCTTGAAAGACGAGCGAGAGCGTCCTTCCGGGTGCATTGCACTGAGTCGAGTGCTCGCTCGGGACTTTGCTCTCGGGGCCAAGGCAAGAGGGCGTGCTTGCCCGCAGAACTGAGAACACGCTGTTGGGCAGAGCTGCAACTGACCGCCGGAGTTCAGCTCTCGCCGGACGGCAGAAGGCGTAGAACGAAGCCGCTTGCGAGCGGCGCAGTGCAGCGAAGAGCTCTCCGAATTCGCCGCTAGCTCCACGGTCCTTCTCAGCTGCGAGTAGCAGCGCTCGCAGTACACGGGGCTTCGCAAGGCCCGAAGACCCGGAGGGAAGTATCGCACACGAAAATGTGCCAGGACAGAGACGTGTTCTACGTTGTCCCTTCTCGTCATGCAGTTTGTGCCTCTGCTGCTTCTGCTGTTAGGAATCGCTCCTTGAAAGACGAGCGAGAGCGTCCTTCCGGGTGCATTGCACTGAGTCGAGTGCTCGCTCGGGACTTTGCTCTCGGGGCCAAGGCAAGAGGGTGTTGGAGGCAACAGGGTGCTATCAAAGCAGGAAACAAGAGTCAGGTATCCTAAAATACAAACCAGTCAGTACTTCAAATATAAAATTATGAATCCGAATATCCATACTACTGGGCGTTCTTTTATTTACAGCCATCTTGGCAATGAAAATAAACCTGAGATTGTTGTTGTTCAAGGCCAACTGTTTACTGCCCGATAAGGAACTAACTGTCATCTACCTGGTTCCTACATCCACCGTAAAAAACCTCCCTGTAAAGATCGTAATGCATTGCACCCACACCAATGTGTCTTGTGTTCAGGATGGATATTCAAACGTAGCAACGTTAGATTTCTATCCAGACTCCTCTCTTCATTTATTCCGCAAATAAAATCCCACGCCATGGAGAAAAAAATGCCTTGACAAAAACGCCAAGTTCTAGCTCTCCACCCCTCTTTGCCCATTTCTGCTATGTTTCGAGATTTACTTCTGCATTCCTCCATTTTTAGAGCCTGATCGCCACCTATTAAGTGTAGCTGGGGCACTGAAAATCAAGAATGCATTTTTTCCATTCAAAAGAGCTGTACAGAAATAGATGTAGACCCTGCCTTACTGCTGCATTTAGCAATCACACATTGACAGGAAGCAAAGTGCATTTTGTAGCCAAGTCCTTCATTAACTCCAGCAACAATTGTTTTCCTTTATGCTATACCCTCTTTTGCCATACCCGATATATTGCAAAACCTTCAGTCTCTCTTCACTGAGTACCATCTGCTCCTTTATCAACTTTTCCATTTCCATATTCACAGTTGGGGGATTCTGTATTTCTTCACTTGCCATAAATTCTCTGCAGGATGGAAAGTAGATATGTAGAATGGAATCACATGATATATGTGATATCATACGTGGTATCACGTAGAAAGAAAAAATGATCAAGTATTACTTTAACAGAAACCAAAAGTGAACACTAGCCTCTTGGTGTTGCTCATTGTCCAAAAGAAGACTGCCAAATTTCTGACCTGAAACTCTGAACTCCACACTTCTTTTGCATGAGCTTCCAGTCCCTTGCCATTTCAGTTGATGCCATTTTTCTTTCTCAAGCTCTGATTTCATTCGATTCAAGAGTAGCTTGGCAGTTGCCCTCTCATTATCCAGCAGTGCTCCGTTTATATTCTGTGTATTAAAAAACAAAACCAGAAGTAGAAGCAGCATACAACATGCAAAAACAAACCAAAAATTGTCTCTTCTACAGAAAATGAGGGGAGAAAAGAACACAAATGATAACCAATACCCCGTCAAGTAGAAATTTCTTCTATATTTCAGTGATTGATAGGCAGAAAAAATGAATTTCATCTGGGGAAAGAAAGACATTCTAGGAATATTCAGACTGCTATCTTGCCCCAGGTAAAACATTTACCATGGCCTTAGCGTTAATGAGCTTGTGAACATCAGCTGCCAAGAGGAAGGACATTTCCTCCAGTTTCACACAATACTTGGTCAGTACATCTGCTATCTGTGCAATCAAAGAATACAGAAAAGCAACAACAATGAAAAGTAGAACTCAAATATCAATTTCCCAAGTTAAAATCTACATGAACAAGACAATTTTTCCATTCAAGTGAATTCGATTTAATTAATTCATTAACTACATAAGTAGCATTCTCACGTTCAAGAGTAGAATTCAAAGAATCGACGTTGCTTCTTCTGAGACATTGAAGCCTGAGTAGATCCCAACTTCAAATCTAGTAGGACGGCATGAAAGCAATACCTGCTACATTTAGTACATGTAAACTACAAAGAACATCTAGAACAGCTCTAAAAGATGCACAAACCCATGAACTTTGAAGGAGACGCTAGCAAGAAATGTGGAAATAGGCTTTATCTGCCCAGTGCTTTTCCCAAAAGCACGGGCACTCCTTGGCGTCAGTGAGAGTCTCTGTCTCATTACTCAGCAGCTGGCTTAGGGTAAAAAAGGATGCATGCAATCACTTCATTCCTGTTCATGACATAAACTTACTGCATCATCATGGAAGCCATTTACTTGGAAATATAGCCTAAAAAATAGGTGTCAGACTGGGTACATATCTAGATTGCTATGAGCAAAACCAATTTCTTTTTAACAGGAAAGCCATACAATATGCCTGCCATGGCAAATATTAGTCTACTAGCCCTGCACTTCAACGGGCAGTGAGCAGTTCATGACACCAAGTTTACGTTTGGCAAGGAGACAGTCTATTTATTACAAGCCCCTAGTTCTAGAACCAAGAATACAGGAGTTGCTCATTCCCAATGAAAATCTGTCCATTTCATACCTTTGGGGTTTTATGCTTCTGTTCTTTACCTGTCTTGAGTGTGGCTTTCTTGTGAAGTCACTGATGGGTGTTTTTTCCAACACATTTCTGCTGATTACACGGTAATTGCGTGGCATCAGCAGACATCTCTGAATGTCTCTTGAAAGTATGCTTTTTACTCTTCCTAGAGGACCTTGTCTTCTTCTTTCCTTCACCCAAAAGGTGGGCTAAGTGAGCCTTCAAAGAACCATCATCTCAACAATTAGAATTCTTTCAAACCTACTGAATGGAGAACAGAGACAAAAAAATTTTAAAAAGACTAGTACGCGAAAGACAACAGAAGAGAAAGGTAAAATAATGAATCCTACATGCCACGTGCATAACTCTCTTCATTCAAGGCTATTTTCAAAATGAGAAAAAAAAAAAAAAAAGATCATCTTTTCCTCAGAGAGGAAAAGTGGAGTAACTGGATTGTGTTGCCTTGCCTACAGTTACCAGAAAAGTCAACAGCTGAGTTGAAAACTCCTGAAGCTGGCTAACTACACCTCTAAATGTTTTACTACTGTGTTATGATTCTGTCTTCAGTTAATAGAACCCGATATACAACAAAGAGATGGGAGCACATGGAGATGCATTGGAGAGCCTACGCTGGAGGTAACACATTCATTTTTTACTCAAACAAATCCAAATTAGAAATGTTGAAAATTACCTGGGGCCATTTCAACAGCCAGCAAACTGACTAACACAACCAATCTTTGGCTTCTATTCAATCCTTTGCTTGTTTTACCTGGACCTTGAAGATCTGTCTGCAGCCTTCCTCTCTGCAAATATATCACACTCGTCCTATTGAGAACCCATGGCTCATCACAGCTGCTTCGCCACGCCTGCTTCCAGAAGAACTGGCAACTACAAGCTGGGAGCCAAGAGATACAACACTTCACTTGGAAAAGGGCCTTCCATGAATCCTAGAATCCCAGAATGGTTTGGACTGGAAGCGACCTTAGAGACAAATTATCTTCTTCCCACATCCTGACACGGGCAGGGACACTTTTCCACTAGTCCAGGTTGCTCCATGTCCGCTCCAGCCTGGCCCTGGACGCTTCCTGCCATGGGGCTCCTACACAGCCTCTTTGAGCAACATGTGCCTCAGCACCCACCCAAGGAAGAATTCCTTTCCAATATCCCATCTATCCCAGCCCTCTGGCAGTTTGAAGCTATTCCCCCTTGTAGCGAGTCCAGACCCTTTTCCAAAGTCCCTCCCCAGCTATCTTGGAGCCCCAGCAGGCACTGCAAAGGGCTCGAAGATCTCCCTGGAGCCTTCTGTTCTCCAGATTGGACACCCTCAGCTCTCCCAGACTGTCCTAGAGCAAAGAAGCTCCACCTTTCAAAGCACCTTAGACGCCTCCTACCGGCCAAACTCGATGGCAACGCTGGCCTTCCGGGCCCTACGGATATCGCTTCCGGTGTCGCTCGGAGTCACTCCCGGCTCTCTCCCCGCCCCCCATGGGGCCCTCAGGCGATGCCGCTCCTACGCCACTTCTGCCGCTGTCAGACCAACGGGGGGGCGGGGGGCCAGCCCAGACTCATCCACAATCCACATTGTCCTCGGCGGCTGCTGCGGGCTCATGGCGGCCCACACACCCGGAAGCAGAGCTCCGAACACAGAGGATCATAGCCCCACATTTGTGTTCGTCGCTGCACAAGGCAGGCCAGTCTTGCCATGCCCGGACTTTTCAGTTCAGCACGAGAATGAGAATACACCTGCGCCATGGGGGAGGAAACCTCTAAAGACTCCCTCATACGTGGTCGCTCAACTTAATGCCTAGGCACTTGCCATTCCTAAGGCTACACTAAAGCCTTTTTTACCTTGCGGGTAAGAAATGCCGTTGTTCTCGTGTGCAGCTAAAGGCGCAGCACAGGCAGGCCGGGGCAAAAGCTGGGGCAGAGCCCTTCCTCACTCCTTCGCTGTGCTGTACTCCATGCAGCTAGAGCGAAGCGAGAAGGACGCGAGGAAGAAAAAGGCGTTCTTAAAGTAGCACCCTGGCAGCAGACCTGAAAAGGCGCATAACACACGGCGTCTCGCTGCCCTCCGTTCTACATACTCGCGGCTCCCTCTGCCGAGTTGCAAAAGTTGCTACCAGAGCAGAGGCGGCCAGATTGAAGAGGCAGTGCCTAGGTTCACCTTCTCCTTACTGCGCGTAAGCCACGTCCAGCTCCTCGCTGCACTCTGGATTTCCCTTCTCCGAGGCACTTACCGTGGTGCTGTGTGCAACTCGGCGCCTAGAAGCGACCGCCAATGCTTTCACAGCGGGCTGCAAGGGAACCAAGGAGCAGCACAAGCAGCAGTGCTTCAGCTTGCTCCTTCCGACTGCTAAGGGCACTTGGGAAGGCAAGCGAGAGTCAACCACCTTCCTCTCCTAGTAGCCTGTAACGTGGTGCACACAAGCACGGGACTAGTGCCGCTTCGTTCACCGCCCTCGCCCAAGCGTGGAGCCGCTTTCACTTGCCGGCGGCCAGAAGCCGCTGCAAGGGCGCCACACAACCACAAGTGCGCCGGCAGCCAAGAGCTAGAGAACGCTGCTTCTGCCCAAGCCCGCCTAGGGCGTGCACCTTTGTTCTCAGAGCTCCGTGCAACAGTCTGCCTCTCTCGCAGTTCGAATGGAAAACGAAAGCTTTTCGCCTACGCCCTTCACAGAGATCCGTTGCCAGGACGAGAATGCCTTGTGGCCGGAGCTCGCCCCCGCCGCGAGGAAGCTGCTATTAGCACCGCGTTGCAGGGAAACGTCTCGCTTCTTGACTACGTGCTCAGCGCTCTCCGAATTCGCCGCTAGCTCCACGGTCTTTCTCAGCTGCAAGTAGCAGCGCTCACAGTACATAGAGCTTCGCAAGGACCGAAGACCCGGAGGGAAGTATCGCACTCGAAAATGTGCCAGGATAGAGACGTTCTACACTGAGTAGAGACACAGACAGACAGAGAGTTCTACACTGCCCCTTCTCGTCGGCCATCTTGTGCTCTGCTGCCTCTGCTGTGACGAATAGGTCCTTGAAAGGCGAGCGACAGCGGCTCTCCAGGCACTGAAGAGAGTTCCCTAGGGACTTTTCGATGTAAAACTTTTTCCACCTCCAAAAATACATGGGTAAGTCCTAAAAGTTTTGGTTTTCTTAAGAATAGTTTCGCCCAAGTTTTGCTGTTCTAAACACCCATGGTTTCAGTCTTCACTTAACTGCTTGTTTCTGTCTTTTTGGCTAGTGGCAATCTAATTCTAAGGTAACTAGATGTGTTGGAAATCCATAAATTACATCTCAAGTTAGGTGGGAAAATTGGCTCGGAAGAAAATGGAATTGAGAATTTGGAAAGAATCCAGAGTGAGCTGATGTCACAATCCGAGATTCCCTTGGGTTCCAAATCCTTTCATTTGTGTTTTTGTGGGCTTTTTGAAGGCGGTGTACAGTTGAAGCCATGATTTAGCTGCGGTGAGACCTGCTCTGCTGTAAAAGCATTATTTTCTCAGTGAGCATGGACAACAGTTAGAGTGTCGTCTTTTAAGATTCCCTGCACTCCACTTATGGTGGCAAAAGCAGTGCCTTGACTGTAATCATAAAAGTGATTACAGCTTCATTGCTTTGACATCATGTAGGATGCTTCCTCCATCTGCTGTGGTCAGCATTAAGTAACAGATTTCTCAGTTTCTAGGAAGAGTCTAGCAAACAATCACCTTGCTCCTTCTCTTGCATTTATTCATCACTGCTATGCTGCTATACAGACAGGTAGTCTGTTTATGATTCAACAATTCAATGGGACATCAAGTAAATAACAAAGCAAAACTAACTACCGAAAGCACTATAAGGGCCAGAGATTAGCTTGGATCAAAACAGGTATTCTCCTAGCATTGTTTACAAACGAGTCAGCATGTGAAACAGAAGGCACAATGTAGTTTGTGCCTTGTTTTGGGCATGCCCGGAAGAAGGAAATTCTGATTTCACATACGGGAAAAGAAATGTTGACATTTGAATGAGATTGTTCATACCCCAGTAAAGGTTGCTTTGAAAGGTTGTGGAAGTCCTGTTAGGAAACATGGCTTTACAAGTCCTTTCCACCAGGAGACAACAGCTGCAGAACATCTGGGTGTGCCAGTGTTGAGAGCACCAGCAAAGATCAAAGTGGAGAAGTTGGTGAACAATGGCAGTGGCCTGGCGGAGGGCAAGTGGGGTGCTGGCTGTGGGACCAGGGGAGTCCTGACTGATTTAGGAGGCGTGTGATGGTCTGTGCCAGCAAGCGGAGTAGTGCTGTGGCCTTGGCACACTGCTAATACTGGAATTCAGTGGGGTCACTGGGCAGGCTGAGTGTGTGAGCTGCTGGAGGGACCCAGGTTGCCCACATGTAAACATCCAGTCTCACTCTTGCCAGCCACAGAAAGGAGCAGGATGTGGCTGCTGGCGATGCCTGTCACGTATACGCAGTGTATATGTGTGCTATCCCAGCCTGCTGGGAACACTTCTTCTTTGGGACTGCTTGGGCTGAGGGAGAGAAAGCAGTGGTAGTTTCTGAGGTTTCGAGTTTGTTCGAGTTTCTCAGGCTGTTTCTGGAGCCACCCCGAGTTCTCTTCCTTGAAGCATTTCAAGTCCTGCTAATTTTCAAAATTCAAACAGACACAGCCCTAAGCTAGTTGATCTGACTTCAGAGCTATTCTTACGCTGAGCTGTTGCATGATCTGATCTCCTGAGATGTCTTCCATCTCAGTTTATGACCTGGTTCTTGTGAAAAGTAGGATCTTTTAGCCTGGAGAAGAGAGGTTTCTGGAGAGACAGTATTGTGGCCTTTGAATATGTAAAGAGGGTATAAGACAAATGGAGAAAGACTTTTTAGGAAAGTTTGCAGAGACAGGACAAGGGGCCATGCTTTCAAACTGAGACTAGGTTTAGGTTGGCTAAAAGGAAAAACTTTTCTACAGTGAAGCTGGTGAGACACTCAAACGGGTGTTCCAGAGAAGTTGTGGATGCCCCATCATTGAGAGTGCTCCTTATCAGTTTGGCTAGTCTTGAGCAATTTGATCTACTGTAAGATCTACCTGGCAAGGAAGTTGGACTAGATGATCTTTAATCACAGACTGTTGTATGATTCCGTGGAAGACAGAATGCAATAAAGTTCATATTTCAGATTTTGGCGCAGACATATTTATTATTTCTCACTTTATGCATCATTGCAATGACAACTTGTTAGCTTCTGAAATGATTAGCTGAGATTGATTTCCTTCCTTAGTTTCATTTTCTCTGTTATTCCTTCACTCTTGGACTTTTTTTTTCACTAGATTCCCTCTTTCAGTAAACTGCTCTTAAGTATCACTTTGCTCCCCACCTGGCTTTTTTTTTTTTTTTCAATGACACCTTTTCACTGGTTCGTTTTGGGCCTTTGCTGCTTGAAGTCCAGCAGCCTCCTTGTCTGAGCATTACGGAGCTTTCTTTACAGCTTCATCACTATGCAAAAAGCCATAAATTACTGTGTTCCATCTCACATACCATCAAGTATCACACTAATATTCCCTCTGCTGAATAGCTGGTTGGTTTACATAGACCAGCCAAATACCAGGAAATCCAGATGGCAGCAAGAATCTTGTAGACTACTCCCGCTGTTCATTTAAATTCTGGAGAAGTCACGTGAGGTATCACATTCTCTTGAAAGAAGTGTCTATCATCTCGGACATTCTAGAATGGGCTATTAATATTGTCATGAGTTTCTGGCTAGACTTTTTAGTATGCAAATTCAAATTCAAATGATCTGAAATGATAGAACTTCAAGAAATTTTTTTTCCCAGAATCGAAGTATGATGGAGTTCCATAGGGAGAATCTTAATCTTAGTTATTCTATTCCATCTCACATCATGGCTGGGGGCAGGGAGAAGGGAGTATCTTTGGGGGACAATGGGTTCCGGTGTAGTCAGTAAGCTGGGCAGAGGAGCCATCAGGTATTTTCTGTTGTTGGGCGGGGGGGGGGGGGGGGGGGATTCGTGTGAACTCTTCCTTTCTTGTACCCTGCCACTAGTATTGTTGCTAAAATTGTTTGTTTTCTCATCCAAGTGACAAAATCAGCACACTTAATGAGGGATGAAGAGGGAGCAGCGACCTCAGAACAGGAGGAAGAAGAAGCAGAGCCTGCTGTCCTCCAGAAGAAAAAAACACTACCAGCCAATTTTGCATCATCTGTGAACTTCCTGGGCGTGTACTCTATCCCCTTGTCCAGAACACTGAGCAAGATATTAAACAGGACTGGGCCCAAGACTGAGCCTTGGGGACCAGCTGGATGAACTCTATTTCCTACCACTCTGTGGGCCTGGCCATCACCCAGTTTGTCACCCAGCAAACAGCCCACCCATGCAAACCATAAGCAGACAGTTTCTTCAGGAGAATGATGTGAGACTCATTGCAAAAAGGATCAGGGAGATGCCTAGGAAGAGTCTCAGGTGAATCCAGGAGACTATAGTGGAGGAAGGACGCGAGGAAGAAGAAGGCGTTCTTAAAGTAGCACCCTGGCAGCAGCCCTGAAAGGGCGCATAACACACGGCGTCTCGCTGCCCTCCGTTCTACATACTCGCGGCTCCCTCTGCCGAGTTGCAAAAGTTGCTACCAGAGCAGAGGCGGCCAGATTGAAGAGGCAGTGCCTAGGTTCACCTTCTCCTTACTGCACGTAAGCCACGTCCAGCTCCTCGCTGCACTCTGGATTTCCCTTCTCCGAGGCACTTACCGTGGTGCTGT
>NW_028276225.1:0-35310 GCF_052056855.1 Sturnus vulgaris | reverse complement strand
TCTCTTCGGGCCTTGCGAAGCTCTGTGTACTGCGAGCGCTGCTACTCGCAGCTGAGAAGGACCGTGGAGCTAGCGGCGAATTCGGAGAGCTCTTCGCTGCACTGCGCCGCTCGCAAAGCGCCTTCGTTCTTCGCCTTCTGCCGTCCGGCGAGAGCTGAACTCCAGCGGTCAGTTGCAGCTCTGCCCAACAGCGTGTTCTCGGTTCTGCGGGCAAGCACGCCCTCTTGCCTTGGCCGCGAGAGCAAAGTCCCGAGGCGAGCACTCGACTCAGTGGCAATGCACCCGGAAGGACGCTCTCGCTCGCCTTTCAAGGAGCGATTCCTAACAGCAGAAGCAGCAGAGGCACAAACTGCACGACGAGAAGGGACAACGTAGAACACGTCTCTGTCCTGGCACATTTGCGTGTGCGATACTTCCCTCGGCTCTTCGGGCCTTGCGAAGCTCTGTGTACTGCGAGCGCTGCTACTCGCAGCTGAGAAGGACCGTGGAGCTAGCGGCGAATTCGGAGAGCTCTTCGCTGCACTGCGCCGCTCGCAAGCGGCTTCGTTTCTTCGCCTTCTGCCGTCCGGCGAGAGCTGAACTCCAGCGGTCAGTTGCAGCTCTGCCCAACAGCGTGTTCTCGGTTCTGCGGGCAAGCACGCCCTCTTGCCTTGGCCGCGAGAGCAAAGTCCCGAGCGAGCACTCGACTCAGTGCAATGCACCCGGAAGGACGCTCTCGCTCGCCTTTCAAGGAGCGATTCCTAACAGCAGAAGCAGCAGAGGCACAAACTGCACGACGAGAGGGGACACCGTAGAACACGTCTCTGTCCTGGCACATTTGCGTGTGCGATACTTCCCTCCGGCTCTTCGGGCCTTGCGAAGCTCTGTGTACTGCGAGCGCTGCTACTCGCAGCTGAGAAGGACCGTGGAGCTAGCGGCGAATTCGGAGAGCTCTTCGCTGCACTGCGCCGCTCGCAAGCGGCTTCGTTCTTCGCCTTCTGCCGTCCGGCGAGAGCTGAACTCCAGCGGTCAGTTGCAACTCTGCCCAACAGCGTGTTCTCGGTTCTGCGGGCAAGCACGCCCTCTTGCCTTGGCCGCGAGAGCAAAGTCCCGAGCGAGCACTCGACTCAGTGCAATGCACCCGGAAGGACGCTCTCGCTCGCCTTTCAAGGAGCGATTCCTACAGCAGAAGCAGCAGAGGCACAAACTGCACGACGAGAGGGGACAACGTAGATCACGTCTCTGTCCTGGCACATTTGCGTGTGCGATACTTCCCTCCGGCTCTTCGGGCCTTGCGAAGCTCTGTGTACTGCGAGCGCTGCTACTCGCAGCTGAGAAGGACCGTGGAGCTAGCGGCGAATTCGGAGAGCTCTTCGCTGCACTGCGCCGCTCGCAAGCGCCTTCGTTCTTCGCCTTCTGCCGTCCGGCGAGAGCTGAACTCCAGCGGTCAGTTGCAGCTCTGCCAACAGCGTGTTCTCGGTTTCTGCGGGCAAGCACGCCCTCTTGCCTTGGCCCCGAGAGCAAAGTCCCGAGCGAGCACTCGACTCAGTGCAATGCACCCGGAAGGACGCTCTCGCTCGCCTTTCAAGGAGCGATTCCTAACAGCAGAAGCAGCAGAGGCACAAACTGCACGACGAGAGGGGACACCGTAGAACACGTCTCTGTCCTGGCACATTTGCGTGTGCGATACTTCCCTCCGGGTCTTCGGGCCTTGCGAAGCTCTGTGTACTGCGAGCGCTGCTACTCGCAGCTGAGAAGGACCGTGGAGCTAGCGGCGAATTCGGAGAGCTCTTCGCTGCACTGCGCCGCTCGCAAGCGGGCTTCGTTCTTCGCCTTCTGCCGTCCGGCGAGAGCTGAACTCCAGCGGTCAGCTTCAGCTCTGCCCAACAGCGTGTTCTCGGTTCTGCGGGCAAGCACGCCCTCTTGCCTTGGCCCCGAGTGCAAAGTCCCGAGCGAGCACTCGACTCAGTGCAATGCACCCGGAAGGACGCTCTCGCTCGTCTTTCAGGAGCGATTCCTAACAGCAGAAGCAGCAGAGGCACAAACTGCACGACGAGAAGGGGACAACGTAGAACACGTCTCTGTCCTGGCACATTTGCGTGTGCGATACTTCCCTCCGGCTCTTCGGGCCTTGCGAAGCTCTGTGTACTGCGAGCGCTGCTACTCGCAGCTGAGAAGGACCGTTGAGCTAGCGGCGAATTCGGAGAGCTCTTCGCTGCACTGCGCCGCTCGCAAGCGCCTTCGTTCTTCGCCTTCTGCCGTCCGGCGAGAGCTGAACTCCAGCGGTCAGCTTCAGCTCTGCCCAACAGCGTGTTCTCGGTTCTGCGGGCAAGCACGCCCTCTTGCCTTGGCCCCGAGTGCAAAGTCCCGAGCGAGCACTCGACTCAGTGCAATGCACCCGGAAGGACGCTCTCGCTCGCCTTTCAAGGAGCGATTCCTAACAGCAGAAGCAGCAGAGGCACAAACTGCACGACGAGAGGGGACACCGTAGAACACGTCTCTGTCCTGGCACATTTGCGTGTGCGATACTTCCCTCCGGCTCTTCGGGCCTTGCGAAGCTCTGTGTACTGCGAGCGCTGCTACTCGCAGCTGAGAAGGACCGTGGAGCTAGCGGCGAATTCGGAGAGCTCTTCGCTGCACTGTGCCGCTCGCAAGCGCCTTCGTTCTTCGCCTTCTGCCGTCCGGCGAGAGCTGAACTCCAGCGGTCAGTTGCAGCTCTGCCCAACAGCGTGTTCTCGGTTCTGCGGGCAAGCACGCCCTCTTGCCTTGGCCCGAGAGCAAAGTCCCGAGCGAGCACTCGACTCAGTGCAATGCACCCGGAAGGACGCTCTCGCTCGCCTTTCAAGGAGCGATTCCTAACAGCAGAAGCAGCAGAGGCACAAACTGCACGACGAGAGGGGACAACGTAGATCACGTCTCTGTCCTGGCACATTTGCGTGTGCGATACTTCCCTCCGGCTCTTCGGGCCTTGCGAAGCTCTGTGTACTGCGAGCGCTGCTACTCGCAGCTGAGAAGGACCGTGGAGCTAGCGGCGAATTCGGAGAGCTCTTCGCTGCACTGCGCCGCTCGCAAGCGCCTTCGTACTTCGCCTTCTGCCGTCCGGCGAGAGCTGAACTCCAGCGGTCAGTTGCAGCTCTGCCCAACAGCGTGTTCTCGGTTCTGCGGGCAAGCACGCCCTCTTGCCTTGGCCGCGAGAGCAAAGTCCCGAGCGAGCACTCGACTCAGTGCAATGCACCCGGAAGGACGCTCTCGCTCGCCTTTCAAGGAGCGATTCCTAACAGCAGAAGCAGCAGAGGCACAAACTGCACGACGAGAGGGGACAACGTAGATCACGTCTCTGTCCTGGCACATTTGCGTGTGCGATACTTCCTCCGGCTCTTCGGGCCTTGCGAAGCTCTGTGTACTGCGAGCGCTGCTACTCGCAGCTGAGAAGGACCGTGGAGCTAGCGGCGAATTCGGAGAGCTCTTCGCTGCACTGCGCCGCTCGCAAGCGCCTTCGTTCTTCGCCTTCTGCCGTCCGGCGAGAGCTGAACTCCAGCGGTCAGTTGCAGCTCTGCCCAACAGCGTGTTCTCGGTTCTGCGGGCAAGCACGCCCTCTTGCCTTGGCCGCGAGAGCAAAGTCCCGAGCGAGCACTCGACTCAGTGCAATGCACCCGAAGGACGCTCTCGCTCGCCTTTCAAGGAGCGATTCCTAACAGCAGAAGCAGCAGAGGCACAAACTGCACGACGAGAGGGGACAACGTAGATCACGTCTCTGTCCTGGCACATTTGCGTGTGCGATACTTCCCTCCGGCTCTTCGGGCCTTGCGAAGCTCTGTGTACTGCGAGCGCTGCTACTCGCAGCTGAGAAGGACCGTGGAGCTAGCGGCGAATTCGGAGAGCTCTTCGCTGCACTGCGCCGCTCGCAAGCGCCTTCGTTCTTCGCCTTCTGCCGTCCGGCGAGAGCTGAACTCCAGCGGTCAGTTGCAGCTCTGCCCAACAGCGTGTTCTCGGTTCTGCGGGCAAGCACGCCCTCTTGCCTTGGCCGCGAGAGCAAAGTCCCGAGCGAGCACTCGACTCAGTGCAATGCACCCGGAAGGACGCTCTCGCTCGCCTTTCAAGGAGCGATTCCTAACAGCAGAAGCAGCAGAGGCACAAACTGCACGACGAGAGGGGACAACGTAGATCACGTCTCTGTCCTGGCACATTTGCGTGTGCGATACTTCCCTCCGGCTCTTCGGGCCTTGCGAAGCTCTGTGTACTGCGAGCGCTGCTACTCGCAGCTGAGAAGGACCGTGGAGCTAGCGGCGAATTCGGAGAGCTCTTCGCTGCACTGCGCCGCTCGCAAGCGCCTTCGTTCTTCGCCTTCTGCCGTCCGGCGAGAGCTGAACTCCAGCGGTCAGTTGCAGCTCCTGCCCAACAGCGTGTTCTCGGTTCTGCGGGCAAGCACGCCCTCTTGCCTTGGCCGCGAGAGCAAAGTCCCGAGCGAGCACTCGACTCAGTGCAATGCACCCGGAAGGACGCTCTCGCTCGCCTTTCAAGGAGCGATTCCTAACAGCAGAAGCAGCAGAGGCACAAACTGCACGACGAGAGGGGACAACGTAGATCACGTCTCTGTCCTGGCACATTTGCGTGTGCGATACTTCCCTCCGGCTCTTCGGGCCTTGCGAAGCTCTGTGTACTGCGAGCGCTGCTACTCGCAGCTGAGAAGGACCGTGGAGCTAGCGGCGAATTCGGAGAGCTCTTCGCTGCACTGCGCCGCTCGCAAGCGCCTTCGTTCTTCGCCTTCTGCCGTCCGGCGAGAGCTGAACTCCAGCGGTCAGTTGCAGCTCTGCCCAACAGCGTGTTCTCGGTTCTGCGGGCAAGCACGCCCTCTTGCCTTGGCCGCGAGAGCAAAGTCCCGAGCGAGCACGTCGACTCAGTGCAATGCACCCGGAAGGACGCTCTCGCTCGCCTTTCAAGGAGCGATTCCTAACAGCAGAAGCAGCAGAGGCACAAACTGCACGACGAGAGGGGACAACGTAGATCACGTCTCTGTCCTGGCACATTTGCGTGTGCGATACTTCCCTCCGGCTCTTCGGGCCTTGCGAAGCTCTGTGTACTGCGAGCGCTGCTACTCGCAGCTGAGAAGGACCGTGGAGCTAGCGGCGAATTCGGAGAGCTCTTCGCTGCACTGCGCCGCTCGCAAGCGGCTTCGTTCTTCGCCTTCTGCCGTCCGGCGAGAGCTGAACTCCAGCGGTCAGTTGCAGCTCTGCCCAACAGCGTGTTCTCGGTTCTGCGGGCAAGCACGCCCTCTTGCCTTGGCCGCGAGAGCAAAGTCCCGAGCGAGCACTCGACTCAGTGCAATGCACCCGGAAGGACGCTCTCGCTCGCCTTTCAAGGAGCGATTCCTAACAGCAGAAGCAGCAGAGGCACAAACTGCACGACGAGAGGGGACAACGCAGATCACGTCTCTGTCCTGGCACATTTGCGTGTGCGATACTTCCCTCCGGCTCTTCGGGCCTTGCGAAGCTCTGTGTACTGCGAGCGCTGCTACTCGCAGCTGAGAAGGACCGTGGAGCTAGCGGCGAATTCGGAGAGCTCTTCGCTGCACTGCGCCGCTCGCAAGCGGCTTCGTTCTTCGCCTTCTGCCGTCCGGCGAGAGCTGAACTCCAGCGGTCAGTTGCAGCTCTGCCCAACAGCGTGTTCTCGGTTCTGCGAGCAAGCACGCCCTCTTGCCTTGGCCGCGAGAGCAAAGTCCCGAGCGAGCACTCGACTCAGTGCAATGCACCCGGAAGGACGCTCTCGCTCGCCTTTCAAGGAGCGATTCCTAACAGCAGAAGCAGCAGAGGCACAAACTGCACGACGAGAGGGGACAACGCAGATCACGTCTCTGTCCTGGCACATTTTCGTGTGCGATACTTCCCTCCGGCTCTTCGGGCCTTGCGAAGCTCTGTGTACTGCGAGCGCTGCTACTCGCAGCTGAGAAGGACCGTGGAGCTAGCGGCGAATTCGGAGAGCTCTTCGCTGCACTGCGCCGCTCGCAAGCGCCTTCGTTCTTCGCCTTCTGCCGTCCGGCGAGAGCTGAACTCCAGCGGTCAGTTGCAGCTCTGCCCAACAGCGTGTTCTCGGTTCTGCGGGCAAGCACGCCCTCTTGCCTTGGCCCCGAGAGCAAAGTCCCGAGCGAGCACTCGACTCAGTGCAATGCACCCGGAAGGACGCTCTCGCTCGCCTTTCAAGGAGCGATTCCTAACAGCAGAAGCAGCAGAGGCACAAACTGCACGACGAGAGGGGACAACGTAGATCACGTCTCTGTCCTGGCACATTTTCGTGTGCGATACTTCCCTCCGGCTCTTCGGGCCTTGCGAAGCTCTGTGTACTGCGAGCGCTGCTACTCGCAGCTGAGAAGGACCGTGGAGCTAGCGGCGAATTCGGAGAGCTCTTCGCTGCACTGCGCCGCTCGCAAGCGGCTTCGTTCTTCGCCTTCTGCCGTCCGGCGAGAGCTGAACTCCAGCGGTCAGTTGCAGCTCTGCCCAACAGCGTGTTCTCGGTTCTGCGGGCAAGCACGCCCTCTTGCCTTGGCCGCGAGAGCAAAGTCCCGAGCGAGCACTCGACTCAGTGCAATGCACCCGGAAGGACGCTCTCGCTCGCCTTTCAAGGAGCGATTCCTAACAGCAGAAGCAGCAGAGGCACAAACTGCACGACGAGAAGGGACAACGTAGAACACGTCTCTGTCCTGGCACATTTTCGTGTGCGATACTTCCCTCCGGCTCTTCGGGCCTTGCGAAGCTCTGTGTACTGCGAGCGCTGCTACTCGCAGCTGAGAAGGACCGTGGAGCTAGCGGCGAATTCGGAGAGCTCTTCGCTGCACTGCGCCGCTCGCAAGCGGCTTCGTTCTTCGCCTTCTGCCGTCCGGCGAGAGCTGAACTCCAGCGGTCAGTTGCAGCTCTGCCCAACAGCGTGTTCTCGGTTCTGCGGCAAGCACGCCCTCTTGCCTTGGCCCCGAGAGCAAAGTCCCGAGCGAGCACTCGACTCAGTGCAATGCACCCGGAAGGACGCTCTCGCTCGCCTTTCAAGGAGCGATTCCTAACAGCAGAAGCAGCAGAGGCACAAACTGCACGACGAGAGGGGACAACGTAGAACACGTCTCTGTCCTGGCACATTTTCGTGAGCGATACTTCCCTCCGGGTCTTCGGGCCTTGCGAAGCTCTGTGTACTGCGAGCGCTGCTACTCGCAGCTGAGAAGGACCGTGGAGCTAGCGGCGAATTCGGAGAGCTCTTCGCTGCACTGCGCCGCTCGCAAGCGGCTTCGTTCTTCGCCTTCTGCCGTCCGGCGAGAGCTGAACTCCAGCGGTCAGTTGCAGCTCTGCCCAACAGCGTGTTCTCGGTTCTGCGGGCAAGCACGCCCTCTTGCCTTGGCCCCGAGAGCAAAGTCCCGAGCGAGCACTCGACTCAGTGCAATGCACCCGGAAGGACGCTCTCGCTCGCCTTTCAAGGAGCGATTCCTAACAGCAGAAGCAGCAGAGGCACAAACTGCACGACGAGAAGGGACAACGTAGAACACGTCTCTGTCCTGGCACATTTTCGTGTGCGATACTTCCCTCCGGCTCTTCGGGCCTTGCGAAGCTCTGTGTACTGCGAGCGCTGCTACTCGCAGCTGAGAAGGACCGTGGAGCTAGCGCCGAATTCGGAGAGCTCTTCGCTGCACTGCGCCGCTCGCAAGCGGCTTCGTTCTTCGCCTTCTGCCGTCCGGCGAGAGCTGAACTCCAGCGGTCAGTTGCAGCTCTGCCCAACAGCGTGTTCTCGGTTCTGCGGGCAAGCACGCCCTCTTGCCTTGGCCCCGAGAGCAAAGTCCCCGAGCGAGCACTCGACTCAGTGCAATGCACCCGGAAGGACGCTCTCGCTCGCCTTTCAAGGAGCGATTCCTAACAGCAGAAGCAGCAGAGGCACAAACTGCACGACGAGAGGGGACAACGTAGAAACACGTCTCTGTCCTGGCACATTTGCGTGTGCGATACTTCCCTCCGGCTCTTCGGGCCTTGCGAAGCTCTGTGTACTGCGAGCGCTGCTACTCGCAGCTGAGAAGGACCGTGGAGCTAGCGGCGAATTCGGAGAGCTCTTCGCTGCACTGCGCCGCTCGCAAGCGCCTTCGTTCTTCGCCTTCTGCCGTCCGGCGAGAGCTGAACTCCAGCGGTCAGCTGCAGCTCTGCCCAACAGCGTGTTCTCGGTTCTGCGGGCAAGCACGCCCTCTTGCCTTGGCCCCGAGAGCAAAGTCCCGAGCGAGCACTCGACTCAGTGCAATGCACCCGGAAGGACGCTCTCGCTCGCCTTTCAAGGAGCGATTCCTAACAGCAGAAGCAGCAGAGGCACAAACTGCACGACGAGAAGGGACAACGTAGAACACGTCTCTGTCCTGGCACATTTGCGTGTGCCATACTTCCTTCCGGGTCTTCGGGCCTTGCGAAGCTCTGTGTACTGCGAGCGCTGCTACTCGCAGCTGAGAAGGACCGTGGAGCTAGCGGCGAATTCGGAGAGCTCTTCGCTGCACTGCGCCGCTCGCAAGCGCCTTCGTTCTTCGCCTTCTGCCGTCCGGCGAGAGCTGAACTCCAGCGGTCAGCTGCAGCTCTGCCCAACAGCGTGTTCTCGGTTCTGCGGGCAAGCACGCCCTCTTGACTTGGCCCGAGAGCAAAGTCCCGAGCGAGCACTCGACTCAGTGCAATGCACCCGGAAGGACGCTCTCGCTCGCCTTTCAAGGAGCGATTCCTAACAGCAGAAGCAGCAGAGGCACAAACTGCACGACGAGAGGGGACAACGTAGAACACGTCTCTGTCCTGGCACATTTGCGTGTGCGATACTTCCCTCCGGCTCTTCGGGCCTTGCGAAGCTCTGTGTACTGCGAGCGCTGCTACTCGCAGCTGAGAAGGACCGTGGAGCTAGCGGCGAATTCGGAGAGCTCTTCGCTGCACTGCGCCGCTCGCAAGCGCCTTCGTTCTTCGCCTTCTGCCGTCCGGCGAGAGCTGAACTCCAGCGGTCAGTTGCAGCTCTGCCCAACAGCGTGTTCTCGGTTCTGCGGGCAAGCACGCCCTCTTGCCTTGGCCCCGAGAGCAAAGTCCCGAGCGAGCACTCGACTCAGTGCAATGCACCCGGAAGGACGCTCTCGCTCGCCTTTCAAGAGCGATTCCTAACAGCAGAAGCAGCAGAGGCACAAACTGCACGACGAGAGGGGACACCGTAGAACACGTCTCTGTCCTGGCACATTTGCGTGTGCGATACTTCCCTCCGGCTCTTCGGGCCTTGCGAAGCTCTGTGTACTGCGAGCGCTGCTACTCGCAGCTGAGAAGGACCGTGGAGCTAGCGGCGAATTCGGAGAGCTCTTCGCTGCACTGCGCCGCTCGCAAGCGGCTTCGTTCTTCGCCTTCTGCCGTCCGGCGAGAGCTGAACTCCAGCGGTCAGCTTCAGCTCTGCCCAACAGCGTGTTCTCGGTTCTGCGGGCAAGCACGCCCTCTTGCCTTGGCCCCGAGTGCAAAGTCCCGAGCGAGCACTCGACTCAGTGCAATGCACCCGGAAGGACGCTCTCGCTCGTCTTTCAGGGAGCGATTCCTAACAGCAGAAGCAGCAGAGGCACAAACTGCACGACGAGAAGGGACAACGTAGAACACGTCTCTGTCCTGGCACATTTGCGTGTGCGATACTTCCCTCCGGCTCTTCGGGCCTTGCGAAGCTCTGTGTACTGCGAGCGCTGCTACTCGCAGCTGAGAAGGACCGTGGAGCTAGCGGCGAATTCGGAGAGCTCTTCGCTGCACTGCGCCGCTCGCAAGCGCCTTCGTTCTTCGCCTTCTGCCGTCCGGCGAGAGCTGAACTCCAGCGGTCAGCTTCAGCTCTGCCCAACAGCGTGTTCTCGGTTCTGCGGGCAAGCACGCCCTCTTGCCTTGCCCCGAGAGCAAAGTCCCGAGCGAGCACTCGACTCAGTGCAATGCACCCGGAAGGACGCTCTCGCTCGCCTTTCAAGGAGCGATTCCTAACAGCAGAAGCAGCAGAGGCACAAACTGCACGACGAGAGGGGACACCGTAGAACACGTCTCTGTCCTGGCACATTTGCGTGTGCGATACTTCCCTCCGGCTCTTCGGGCCTTGCGAAGCTCTGTGTACTGCGAGCGCTGCTACTCGCAGCTGAGAAGGACCGTGGAGCTAGCGGCGAATTCGGAGAGCTCTTCGCTGCACTGCGCCGCTCGCAAGCGGCTTCGTTCTTCGCCTTCTGCCGTCCGGCGAGAGCTGAACTCCAGCGGTCAGTTGCAGCTCTGCCCAACAGCGTGTTCTCGGTTCTGCGGGCAAGCACGCCCTCTTGCCTTGGCCGCGAGAGCAAAGTCCCGAGCGAGCACTCGACTCAGTGCAATGCACCCGGAAGGACGCTCTCGCTCGCCTTTCAAGGAGAGATTCCTAACAGCAGAAGCAGCAGAGGCACAAACTGCACGACGAGAGGGGGACAACGTAGAACACGTCTCTGTCCTGGCACATTTGCGTGTGCGATACTTCCCTCCGGCTCTTCGGGCCTTGCGAAGCTCTGTGTACTGCGAGCGCTGCTACTCGCAGCTGAGAAGGACCGTGGAGCTAGCGGCGAATTCGGAGAGCTCTTCGCTGCACTGCGCCGCTCGCAAGCGGCTTCGTTCTTCGCCTTCTGCCGTCCGGCGAGAGCTGAACTCCAGCGGTCAGCTGCAGCTCTGCCCAACAGCGTGTTCTCGGTTCTGCGGGCAAGCACGCCCTCTTGCCTTGGCCGCGAGAGCAAAGTCCCGAGCGAGCACTCGACTCAGTGCAATGCACCCGGAAGGACGCTCTCGCTCGCCTTTCAAGGAGCGATTCCTAACAGCAGAAGCAGCAGAGGCACAAACTGCACGACGAGAGGGGACAACGTAGAACACGTCTCTGTCCTGGCACATTTGCGTGTGCGATACTTCCCTCCGGCTCTTCGGGCCTTGCGAAGCTCTGTGTACTGCGAGCGCTGCTACTCGCAGCTGAGAAGGACCGTGGAGCTAGCGGCGAATTCGGAGAGCTCTTCGCTGCACTGCGCCGCTCGCAAGCGGCTTCGTTCTTCGCCTTCTGCCGTCCGGCGAGAGCTGAACTCCAGCGGTCAGCTGCAGCTCTGCCCAACAGCGTGTTCTCGGTCTGCGGGCAAGCACGCCCTCTTGCCTTGGCCGCGAGAGCAAAGTCCCGAGCGAGCACTCGACTCAGTGCAATGCACCCGGAGGACGCTCTCGCTCGCCTTTCAAGGAGCCCGATTCCTAACAGCAGAAGCAGCAACAGCAGAGGCACAAACTGCACGACGAGAGGGGACACCGTAGAACACGTCTCTGTCCTGGCACATTTGCGTGTGCGATACTTCCCTCCGGCTCTTCGGGCCTTGCGAAGCTCTGTGTACTGCGAGCGCTGCTACTCGCAGCTGAGAAGGACCGTGGAGCTAGCGGCGAATTCGGAGAGCTCTTCGCTGCACTGCGCCGCTCGCAAGCGGCTTCGTTCTTCGCCTTCTGCCGTCCGGCGAGAGCTGAACTCCAGCGGTCAGCTTCAGCTCTGCCCAACAGCGTGTTCTCGGTTCTGCGGGCAAGCACGCCCTCTTGCCTTGGCCCCGAGTGCAAAGTCCCGAGCGAGCACTCGACTCAGTGCAATGCACCCGGAAGGACGCTCTCGCTCGTCTTTCAGGGAGCGATTCCTAACAGCAGAAGCAGCAGAGGCACAAACTGCACGACGAGAAGGGACAACGTAGAACACGTCTCTGTCCTGGCACATTTGCGTGTGCGATACTTCCCTCCGGCTCTTCGGGCCTTGCGAAGCTCTGTGTACTGCGAGCGCTGCTACTCGCAGCTGAGAAGGACCGTGGAGCTAGCGGCGAATTCGGAGAGCTCTTCGCTGCACTGCGCCGCTCGCAAGCGCCTTCGTTCTTCGCCTTCTGCCGTCCGGCGAGAGCTGAACTCCAGCGGTCAGCTTCAGCTCTGCCCAACAGCGTGTTCTCGGTTCTGCGGGCAAGCACGCCCTCTTGCCTTGGCCCCGAGTGCAAAGTCCCGAGCGAGCACTCGACTCAGTGCAATGCACCCGGAAGGACGCTCTCGCTCGCCTTTCAAGGAGCGATTCCTAACAGCAGAAGCAGCAGAGGCACAAACTGCACGACGAGAAGGGACAACGTAGAACACGTCTCTGTCCTGGCACATTTGCGTGTGCGATACTTCCCTCCGGCTCTTCGGGCCTTGCGAAGCTCTGTGTACTGCGAGCGCTGCTACTCGCAGCTGAGAAGGACCGTGGAGCTAGCGGCGAATTCGGAGAGCTCTTCGCTGCACTGTGCCGCTCGCAAGCGCCTTCGTTCTTCGCCTTCTGCCGTCCGGCGAGAGCTGAACTCCAGCGGTCAGTTGCAGCTCTGCCCAACAGCGTGTTCTCGGTTCTGCGGGCAAGCACGCCCTCTTGCCTTGGCCCCGAGAGCAAAGTCCCGAGCGAGCACTCGACTCAGTGCAATGCACCCGGAAGGACGCTCTCGCTCGCCTTTCAAGGAGCGATTCCTAACAGCAGAAGCAGCAGAGGCACAAACTGCACGACGAGAGGGGACAACGTAGATCACGTCTCTGTCCTGGCACATTTGCGTGTGCGATACTTCCCTCCGGCTCTTCGGGCCTTGCGAAGCTCTGTGTACTGCGAGCGCTGCTACTCGCAGCTGAGAAGGACCGTGGAGCTAGCGGCGAATTCGGAGAGCTCTTCGCTGCACTGCGCCGCTCGCAAGCGCCTTCGTACTTCGCCTTCTGCCGTCCGGCGAGAGCTGAACTCCAGCGGTCAGTTGCAGCTCTGCCCAACAGCGTGTTCTCGGTTCTGCGGGCAAGCACGCCCTCTTGCCTTGGCCGCGAGAGCAAAGTCCCGAGCGAGCACTCGACTCAGTGCAATGCACCCGGAAGGACGCTCTCGCTCGCCTTTCAAGGAGCGATTCCTAACAGCAGAAGCAGCAGAGGCACAAACTGCACGACGAGAGGGGACAACGTAGATCACGTCTCTGTCCTGGCACATTTGCGTGTGCGATACTTCCTTCCGGCTCTTCGGGCCTTGCGAAGCTCTGTGTACTGCGAGCGCTGCTACTCGCAGCTGAGAAGGACCGTGGAGCTAGCGGCGAATTCGGAGAGCTCTTCGCTGCACTGCGCCGCTCGCAAGCGCCTTCGTTCTTCGCCTTCTGCCGTCCGGCGAGAGCTGAACTCCAGCGGTCAGTTGCAGCTCTGCCCAACAGCGTGTTCTCGGTTCTGCGGGCAAGCACGCCCTCTTGCCTTGGCCGCGAGAGCAAAGTCCCGAGCGAGCACTCGACTCAGTGCAATGCACCCGGAAGGACGCTCTCGCTCGCCTTTCAAGGAGCGATTCCTAACAGCAGAAGCAGCAGAGGCACAAACTGCACGACGAGAGGGGACAACGTAGATCACGTCTCTGTCCTGGCACATTTGCGTGTGCGATACTTCCCTCCGGCTCTTCGGGCCTTGCGAAGCTCTGTGTACTGCGAGCGCTGCTACTCGCAGCTGAGAAGGACCGTGGAGCTAGCGGCGAATTCGGAGAGCTCTTCGCTGCACTGCGCCGCTCGCAAGCGCCTTCGTTCTTCGCCTTCTGCCGTCCGGCGAGAGCTGAACTCCAGCGGTCAGTTGCAGCTCTGCCCAACAGCGTGTTCTCGGTTCTGCGGGCAAGCACGCCCTCTTGCCTTGGCCGCGAGAGCAAAGTCCCGAGCGAGCACTCGACTCAGTGCAATGCACCCGGAAGGACGCTCTCGCTCGCCTTTCAAGGAGCGATTCCTAACAGCAGAAGCAGCAGAGGCACAAACTGCACGACGAGAGGGGACAACGTAGATCACGTCTCTGTCCTGGCACATTTGCGTGTGCGATACTTCCCTCCGGCTCTTCGGGCCTTGCGAAGCTCTGTGTACTGCGAGCGCTGCTACTCGCAGCTGAGAAGGACCGTGGAGCTAGCGGCGAATTCGGAGAGCTCTTCGCTGCACTGCGCCGCTCGCAAGCGCCTTCGTTCTTCGCCTTCTGCCGTCCGGCGAGAGCTGAACTCCAGCGGTCAGTTGCAGCTCTGCCCAACAGCGTGTTCTCGGTTCTGCGGGCAAGCACGCCCTCTTGCCTTGGCCGCGAGAGCAAAGTCCCGAGCGAGCACTCGACTCAGTGCAATGCACCCGGAAGGACGCTCTCGCTCGCCTTTCAAGGAGCGATTCCTAACAGCAGAAGCAGCAGAGGCACAAACTGCACGACGAGAGGGGACAACGTAGATCACGTCTCTGTCCTGGCACATTTGCGTGTGCGATACTTCCCTCCGGCTCTTCGGGCCTTGCGAAGCTCTGTGTACTGCGAGCGCTGCTACTCGCAGCTGAGAAGGACCGTGGAGCTAGCGGCGAATTCGGAGAGCTCTTCGCTGCACTGCGCCGCTCGCAAGCGCCTTCGTTCTTCGCCTTCTGCCGTCCGGCGAGAGCTGAACTCCAGCGGTCAGTTGCAGCTCTGCCCAACAGCGTGTTCTCGGTTCTGCGGGCAAGCACGCCCTCTTGCCTTGGCCGCGAGAGCAAAGTCCCGAGCGAGCACTCGACTCAGTGCAATGCACCCGGAAGGACGCTCTCGCTCGCCTTTCAAGGAGCGATTCCTAACAGCAGAAGCAGCAGAGGCACAAACTGCACGACGAGAGGGGACAACGTAGATCACGTCTCTGTCCTGGCACATTTGCGTGTGCGATACTTCCCTCCGGCTCTTCGGGCCTTGCGAAGCTCTGTGTACTGCGAGCGCTGCTACTCGCAGCTGAGAAGGACCGTGGAGCTAGCGGCGAATTCGGAGAGCTCTTCGCTGCACTGCGCCGCTCGCAAGCGGCTTCGTTCTTCGCCTTCTGCCGTCCGGCGAGAGCTGAACTCCAGCGGTCAGTTGCAGCTCTGCCCAACAGCGTGTTCTCGGTTCTGCGGGCAAGCACGCCCTCTTGCCTTGGCCGCGAGAGCAAAGTCCCGAGCGAGCACTCGACTCAGTGCAATGCACCCGGAAGGACGCTCTCGCTCGCCTTTCAAGGAGCGATTCCTAACAGCAGAAGCAGCAGAGGCACAAACTGCACGACGAGAGGGGACAACGCAGATCACGTCTCTGTCCTGGCACATTTGCGTGTGCGATACTTCCCTCCGGCTCTTCGGGCCTTGCGAAGCTCTGTGTACTGCGAGCGCTGCTACTCGCAGCTGAGAAGGACCGTGGAGCTAGCGGCGAATTCGGAGAGCTCTTCGCTGCACTGCGCCGCTCGCAAGCGGCTTCGTTCTTCGCCTTCTGCCGTCCGGCGAGAGCTGAACTCCAGCGGTCAGTTGCAGCTCTGCCCAACAGCGTGTTCTCGGTTCTGCGAGCAAGCACGCCCTCTTGCCTTGGCCGCGAGAGCAAAGTCCCGAGCGAGCACTCGACTCAGTGCAATGCACCCGGAAGGACGCTCTCGCTCGCCTTTCAAGGAGCGATTCCTAACAGCAGAAGCAGCAGAGGCACAAACTGCACGACGAGAGGGGACAACGCAGATCACGTCTCTGTCCTGGCACATTTTCGTGTGCGATACTTCCCTCCGGCTCTTCGGGCCTTGCGAAGCTCTGTGTACTGCGAGCGCTGCTACTCGCAGCTGAGAAGGACCGTGGAGCTAGCGGCGAATTCGGAGAGCTCTTCGCTGCACTGCGCCGCTCGCAAGCGCCTTCGTTCTTCGCCTTCTGCCGTCCGGCGAGAGCTGAACTCCAGCGGTCAGTTGCAGCTCTGCCCAACAGCGTGTTCTCGGTTCTGCGGGCAAGCACGCCCTCTTGCCTTGGCCCCGAGAGCAAAGTCCCGAGCGAGCACTCGACTCAGTGCAATGCACCCGGAAGGACGCTCTCGCTCGCCTTTCAAGGAGCGATTCCTAACAGCAGAAGCAGCAGAGGCACAAACTGCACGACGAGAAGGGACAACGTAGAACACGTCTCTGTCCTGGCACATTTGCGTGTGCCATACTTCCTTCCGGGTCTTCGGGCCTTGCGAAGCTCTGTGTACTGCGAGCGCTGCTACTCGCAGCTGAGAAGGACCGTGGAGCTAGCGGCGAATTCGGAGAGCTCTTCGCTGCACTGCGCCGCTCGCAAGCGCCTTCGTTCTTCGCCTTCTGCCGTCCGGCGAGAGCTGAACTCCAGCGGTCAGCTGCAGCTCTGCCCAACAGCGTGTTCTCGGTTCTGCGGGCAAGCACGCCCTCTTGACTTGGCCCCGAGAGCAAAGTCCCGAGCGAGCACTCGACTCAGTGCAATGCACCCGGAAGGACGCTCTCGCTCGCCTTTCAAGGAGCGATTCCTAACAGCAGAAGCAGCAGAGGCACAAACTGCACGACGAGAGGGGACAACGTAGAACACGTCTCTGTCCTGGCACATTTGCGTGTGCGATACTTCCCTCCGGCTCTTCGGGCCTTGCGAAGCTCTGTGTACTGCGAGCGCTGCTACTCGCAGCTGAGAAGGACCGTGGAGCTAGCGGCGAATTCGGAGAGCTCTTCGCTGCACTGCGCCGCTCGCAAGCGCCTTCGTTCTTCGCCTTCTGCCGTCCGGCGAGAGCTGAACTCCAGCGGTCAGTTGCAGCTCTGCCCAACAGCGTGTTCTCGGTTCTGCGGGCAAGCACGCCCTCTTGCCTTGGCCCCGAGAGCAAAGTCCCGAGCGAGCACTCGACTCAGTGCAATGCACCCGGAAGGACGCTCTCGCTCGCCTTTCAAGGAGCGATTCCTAACAGCAGAAGCAGCAGAGGCACAAACTGCACGACGAGAGGGGACACCGTAGAACACGTCTCTGTCCTGGCACATTTGCGTGTGCGATACTTCCCTCCGGCTCTTCGGGCCTTGCGAAGCTCTGTGTACTGCGAGCGCTGCTACTCGCAGCTGAGAAGGACCGTGGAGCTAGCGGCGAATTCGGAGAGCTCTTCGCTGCACTGCGCCGCTCGCAAGCGGCTTCGTTCTTCGCCTTCTGCCGTCCGGCGAGAGCTGAACTCCAGCGGTCAGCTTCAGCTCTGCCCAACAGCGTGTTCTCGGTTCTGCGGGCAAGCACGCCCTCTTGCCTTGGCCCCGAGTGCAAAGTCCCGAGCGAGCACTCGACTCAGTGCAATGCACCCGGAAGGACGCTCTCGCTCGTCTTTCAGGGAGCGATTCCTAACAGCAGAAGCAGCAGAGGCACAAACTGCACGACGAGAGGGGACAACGTAGAACACGTCTCTGTCCTGGCACATTTGCGTGTGCGATACTTCCCTCCGGCTCTTCGGGCCTTGCGAAGCTCTGTGTACTGCGAGCGCTGCTACTCGCAGCTGAGAAGGACCGTGGAGCTAGCGGCGAATTCGGAGAGCTCTTCGCTGCACTGCGCCGCTCGCAAGCGCCTTCGTTCTTCGCCTTCTGCCGTCCGGCGAGAGCTGAACTCCAGCGGTCAGCTGCAGCTCTGCCCAACAGCGTGTTCTCGGTTCTGCGGGCAAGCACGCCCTCTTGCCTTGGCCCCGAGAGCAAAGTCCCGAGCGAGCACTCGACTCAGTGCAATGCACCCGGAAGGACGCTCTCGCTCGCCTTTCAAGGAGCGATTCCTAACAGCAGAAGCAGCAGAGGCACAAACTGCACGACGAGAGGGGACACCGTAGAACACGTCTCTGTCCTGGCACATTTGCGTGTGCGATACTTCCCTCCGGCTCTTCGGGCCTTGCGAAGCTCTGTGTACTGCGAGCGCTGCTACTCGCAGCTGAGAAGGACCGTGGAGCTAGCGGCGAATTCGGAGAGCTCTTCGCTGCACTGCGCCGCTCGCAAGCGGCTTCGTTCTTCGCCTTCTGCCGTCCGGCGAGAGCTGAACTCCAGCGGTCAGTTGCAGCTCTGCCCAACAGCGTGTTCTCGGTTCTGCGGGCAAGCACGCCCTCTTGCCTTGGCCGCGAGAGCAAAGTCCCGAGCGAGCACTCGACTCAGTGCAATGCACCCGGAAGGACGCTCTCGCTCGCCTTTCAAGGAGAGATTCCTAACAGCAGAAGCAGCAGAGGCACAAACTGCACGACGAGAGGGGACAACGTAGAACACGTCTCTGTCCTGGCACATTTGCGTGTGCGATACTTCCCTCCGGCTCTTCGGGCCTTGCGAAGCTCTGTGTACTGCGAGCGCTGCTACTCGCAGCTGAGAAGGACCGTGGAGCTAGCGGCGAATTCGGAGAGCTCTTCGCTGCACTGCGCCGCTCGCAAGCGGCTTCGTTCTTCGCCTTCTGCCGTCCGGCGAGAGCTGAACTCCAGCGGTCAGCTGCAGCTCTGCCCAACAGCGTGTTCTCGGTTCTGCGGGCAAGCACGCCCTCTTGCCTTGGCCGCGAGAGCAAAGTCCCGAGCGAGCACTCGACTCAGTGCAATGCACCCGGAAGGACGCTCTCGCTCGCCTTTCAAGGAGCGATTCCTAACAGCAGAAGCAGCAGAGGCACAAACTGCACGACGAGAGGGGACAACGTAGAACACGTCTCTGTCCTGGCACATTTGCGTGTGCGATACTTCCCTCCGGCTCTTCGGGCCTTGCGAAGCTCTGTGTACTGCGAGCGCTGCTACTCGCAGCTGAGAAGGACCGTGGAGCTAGCGGCGAATTCGGAGAGCTCTTCGCTGCACTGCGCCGCTCGCAAGCGGCTTCGTTCTTCGCCTTCTGCCGTCCGGCGAGAGCTGAACTCCAGCGGTCAGCTGCAGCTCTGCCCAACAGCGTGTTCTCGGTTCTGCGGGCAAGCACGCCCTCTTGCCTTGGCCGCGAGAGCAAAGTCCCGAGCGAGCACTCGACTCAGTGCAATGCACCCGGAAGGACGCTCTCGCTCGCCTTTCAAGGAGCGATTCCTAACAGCAGAAGCAGCAGAGGCACAAACTGCACGACGAGAGGGGACACCGTAGAACACGTCTCTGTCCTGGCACATTTGCGTGTGCGATACTTCCCTCCGGCTCTTCGGGCCTTGCGAAGCTCTGTGTACTGCGAGCGCTGCTACTCGCAGCTGAGAAGGACCGTGGAGCTAGCGGCGAATTCGGAGAGCTCTTCGCTGCACTGCGCCGCTCGCAAGCGGCTTCGTTCTTCGCCTTCTGCCGTCCGGCGAGAGCTGAACTCCAGCGGTCAGCTTCAGCTCTGCCCAACAGCGTGTTCTCGGTTCTGCGGGCAAGCACGCCCTCTTGCCTTGGCCCCGAGTGCAAAGTCCCGAGCGAGCACTCGACTCAGTGCAATGCACCCGGAAGGACGCTCTCGCTCGTCTTTCAGGGAGCGATTCCTAACAGCAGAAGCAGCAGAGGCACAAACTGCACGACGAGAAGGGACAACGTAGAACACGTCTCTGTCCTGGCACATTTTCGTGTGCGATACTTCCCTCCGGCTCTTCGGGCCTTGCGAAGCTCTGTGTACTGCGAGCGCTGCTACTCGCAGCTGAGAAGGACCGTGGAGCTAGCGGCGAATTCGGAGAGCTCTTCGCTGCACTGCGCCGCTCGCAAGCGCCTTCGTTCTTCGCCTTCTGCCGTCCGGCGAGAGCTGAACTCCAGCGGTCAGCTTCAGCTCTGCCCAACAGCGTGTTCTCGGTTCTGCGGGCAAGCACGCCCTCTTGCCTTGGCCCCGAGTGCAAAGTCCCGAGCGAGCACTCGACTCAGTGCAATGCACCCGGAAGGACGCTCTCGCTCGCCTTTCAAGGAGCGATTCCTAACAGCAGAAGCAGCAGAGGCACAAACTGCACGACGAGAAGGGACAACGTAGAACACGTCTCTGTCCTGGCACATTTGCGTGTGCGATACTTCCCTCCGGCTCTTCGGGCCTTGCGAAGCTCTGTGTACTGCGAGCGCTGCTACTCGCAGCTGAGAAGGACCGTGGAGCTAGCGGCGAATTCGGAGAGCTCTTCGCTGCACTGTGCCGCTCGCAAGCGCCTTCGTTCTTCGCCTTCTGCCGTCCGGCGAGAGCTGAACTCCAGCGGTCAGTTGCAGCTCTGCCCAACAGCGTGTTCTCGGTTCTGCGGGCAAGCACGCCCTCTTGCCTTGGCCCCGAGAGCAAAGTCCCGAGCGAGCACTCGACTCAGTGCAATGCACCCGGAAGGACGCTCTCGCTCGCCTTTCAAGGAGCGATTCCTAACAGCAGAAGCAGCAGAGGCACAAACTGCACGACGAGAGGGGACAACGTAGATCACGTCTCTGTCCTGGCACATTTGCGTGTGCGATACTTCCCTCCGGCTCTTCGGGCCTTGCGAAGCTCTGTGTACTGCGAGCGCTGCTACTCGCAGCTGAGAAGGACCGTGGAGCTAGCGGCGAATTCGGAGAGCTCTTCGCTGCACTGCGCCGCTCGCAAGCGCCTTCGTACTTCGCCTTCTGCCGTCCGGCGAGAGCTGAACTCCAGCGGTCAGTTGCAGCTCTGCCCAACAGCGTGTTCTCGGTTCTGCGGGCAAGCACGCCCTCTTGCCTTGGCCGCGAGAGCAAAGTCCCGAGCGAGCACTCGACTCAGTGCAATGCACCCGGAAGGACGCTCTCGCTCGCCTTTCAAGGAGCGATTCCTAACAGCAGAAGCAGCAGAGGCACAAACTGCACGACGAGAGGGGACAACGTAGATCACGTCTCTGTCCTGGCACATTTGCGTGTGCGATACTTCCTTCCGGCTCTTCGGGCCTTGCGAAGCTCTGTGTACTGCGAGCGCTGCTACTCGCAGCTGAGAAGGACCGTGGAGCTAGCGGCGAATTCGGAGAGCTCTTCGCTGCACTGCGCCGCTCGCAAGCGCCTTCGTTCTTCGCCTTCTGCCGTCCGGCGAGAGCTGAACTCCAGCGGTCAGTTGCAGCTCTGCCCAACAGCGTGTTCTCGGTTCTGCGGGCAAGCACGCCCTCTTGCCTTGGCCGCGAGAGCAAAGTCCCGAGCGAGCACTCGACTCAGTGCAATGCACCCGGAAGGACGCTCTCGCTCGCCTTTCAAGGAGCGATTCCTAACAGCAGAAGCAGCAGAGGCACAAACTGCACGACGAGAGGGGACAACGTAGATCACGTCTCTGTCCTGGCACATTTGCGTGTGCGATACTTCCCTCCGGCTCTTCGGGCCTTGCGAAGCTCTGTGTACTGCGAGCGCTGCTACTCGCAGCTGAGAAGGACCGTGGAGCTAGCGGCGAATTCGGAGAGCTCTTCGCTGCACTGCGCCGCTCGCAAGCGCCTTCGTTCTTCGCCTTCTGCCGTCCGGCGAGAGCTGAACTCCAGCGGTCAGTTGCAGCTCTGCCCAACAGCGTGTTCTCGGTTCTGCGGGCAAGCACGCCCTCTTGCCTTGGCCGCGAGAGCAAAGTCCCGAGCGAGCACTCGACTCAGTGCAATGCACCCGGAAGGACGCTCTCGCTCGCCTTTCAAGGAGCGATTCCTAACAGCAGAAGCAGCAGAGGCACAAACTGCACGACGAGAGGGGACAACGTAGATCACGTCTCTGTCCTGGCACATTTGCGTGTGCGATACTTCCCTCCGGCTCTTCGGGCCTTGCGAAGCTCTGTGTACTGCGAGCGCTGCTACTCGCAGCTGAGAAGGACCGTGGAGCTAGCGGCGAATTCGGAGAGCTCTTCGCTGCACTGCGCCGCTCGCAAGCGCCTTCGTTCTTCGCCTTCTGCCGTCCGGCGAGAGCTGAACTCCAGCGGTCAGTTGCAGCTCTGCCCAACAGCGTGTTCTCGGTTCTGCGGGCAAGCACGCCCTCTTGCCTTGGCCGCGAGAGCAAAGTCCCGAGCGAGCACTCGACTCAGTGCAATGCACCCGGAAGGACGCTCTCGCTCGCCTTTCAAGGAGCGATTCCTAACAGCAGAAGCAGCAGAGGCACAAACTGCACGACGAGAGGGGACAACGTAGATCACGTCTCTGTCCTGGCACATTTGCGTGTGCGATACTTCCCTCCGGCTCTTCGGGCCTTGCGAAGCTCTGTGTACTGCGAGCGCTGCTACTCGCAGCTGAGAAGGACCGTGGAGCTAGCGGCGAATTCGGAGAGCTCTTCGCTGCACTGCGCCGCTCGCAAGCGCCTTCGTTCTTCGCCTTCTGCCGTCCGGCGAGAGCTGAACTCCAGCGGTCAGTTGCAGCTCTGCCCAACAGCGTGTTCTCGGTTCTGCGGGCAAGCACGCCCTCTTGCCTTGGCCGCGAGAGCAAAGTCCCGAGCGAGCACTCGACTCAGTGCAATGCACCCGGAAGGACGCTCTCGCTCGCCTTTCAAGGAGCGATTCCTAACAGCAGAAGCAGCAGAGGCACAAACTGCACGACGAGAGGGGACAACGTAGATCACGTCTCTGTCCTGGCACATTTGCGTGTGCGATACTTCCCTCCGGCTCTTCGGGCCTTGCGAAGCTCTGTGTACTGCGAGCGCTGCTACTCGCAGCTGAGAAGGACCGTGGAGCTAGCGGCGAATTCGGAGAGCTCTTCGCTGCACTGCGCCGCTCGCAAGCGGCTTCGTTCTTCGCCTTCTGCCGTCCGGCGAGAGCTGAACTCCAGCGGTCAGTTGCAGCTCTGCCCAACAGCGTGTTCTCGGTTCTGCGGGCAAGCACGCCCTCTTGCCTTGGCCGCGAGAGCAAAGTCCCGAGCGAGCACTCGACTCAGTGCAATGCACCCGGAAGGACGCTCTCGCTCGCCTTTCAAGGAGCGATTCCTAACAGCAGAAGCAGCAGAGGCACAAACTGCACGACGAGAGGGGACAACGCAGATCACGTCTCTGTCCTGGCACATTTGCGTGTGCGATACTTCCCTCCGGCTCTTCGGGCCTTGCGAAGCTCTGTGTACTGCGAGCGCTGCTACTCGCAGCTGAGAAGGACCGTGGAGCTAGCGGCGAATTCGGAGAGCTCTTCGCTGCACTGCGCCGCTCGCAAGCGGCTTCGTTCTTCGCCTTCTGCCGTCCGGCGAGAGCTGAACTCCAGCGGTCAGTTGCAGCTCTGCCCAACAGCGTGTTCTCGGTTCTGCGAGCAAGCACGCCCTCTTGCCTTGGCCGCGAGAGCAAAGTCCCGAGCGAGCACTCGACTCAGTGCAATGCACCCGGAAGGACGCTCTCGCTCGCCTTTCAAGGAGCGATTCCTAACAGCAGAAGCAGCAGAGGCACAAACTGCACGACGAGAGGGGACAACGCAGATCACGTCTCTGTCCTGGCACATTTGCGTGTGCGATACTTCCCTCCGGCTCTTCGGGCCTTGCGAAGCTCTGTGTACTGCGAGCGCTGCTACTCGCAGCTGAGAAGGACCGTGGAGCTAGCGGCGAATTCGGAGAGCTCTTCGCTGCACTGCGCCGCTCGCAAGCGCCTTCGTTCTTCGCCTTCTGCCGTCCGGCGAGAGCTGAACTCCAGCGGTCAGTTGCAGCTCTGCCCAACAGCGTGTTCTCGGTTCTGCGGGCAAGCACGCCCTCTTGCCTTGGCCCCGAGAGCAAAGTCCCGAGCGAGCACTCGACTCAGTGCAATGCACCCGGAAGGACGCTCTCGCTCGCCTTTCAAGGAGCGATTCCTAACAGCAGAAGCAGCAGAGGCACAAACTGCACGACGAGAGGGGACAACGTAGATCACGTCTCTGTCCTGGCACATTTTCGTGTGCGATACTTCCCTCCGGCTCTTCGGGCCTTGCGAAGCTCTGTGTACTGCGAGCGCTGCTACTCGCAGCTGAGAAGGACCGTGGAGCTAGCGGCGAATTCGGAGAGCTCTTCGCTGCACTGCGCCGCTCGCAAGCGGCTTCGTTCTTCGCCTTCTGCCGTCCGGCGAGAGCTGAACTCCAGCGGTCAGTTGCAGCTCTGCCCAACAGCGTGTTCTCGGTTCTGCGGGCAAGCACGCCCTCTTGCCTTGGCCCCGAGAGCAAAGTCCCGAGCGAGCACTCGACTCAGTGCAATGCACCCGGAAGGACGCTCTCGCTCGCCTTTCAAGGAGCGATTCCTAACAGCAGAAGCAGCAGAGGCACAAACTGCACGACGAGAGGGGACAACGTAGAACACGTCTCTGTCCTGGCACATTTTCGTGAGCGATACTTCCCTCCGGGTCTTCGGGCCTTGCGAAGCTCTGTGTACTGCGAGCGCTGCTACTCGCAGCTGAGAAGGACCGTGGAGCTAGCGGCGAATTCGGAGAGCTCTTCGCTGCACTGCGCCGCTCGCAAGCGGCTTCGTTCTTCGCCTTCTGCCGTCCGGCGAGAGCTGAACTCCAGCGGTCAGTTGCAGCTCTGCCCAACAGCGTGTTCTCGGTTCTGCGGGCAAGCACGCCCTCTTGCCTTGGCCCCGAGAGCAAAGTCCCGAGCGAGCACTCGACTCAGTGCAATGCACCCGGAAGGACGCTCTCGCTCGCCTTTCAAGGAGCGATTCCTAACAGCAGAAGCAGCAGAGGCACAAACTGCACGACGAGAAGGGACAACGTAGAACACGTCTCTGTCCTGGCACATTTTCGTGTGCGATACTTCCCTCCGGCTCTTCGGGCCTTGCGAAGCTCTGTGTACTGCGAGCGCTGCTACTCGCAGCTGAGAAGGACCGTGGAGCTAGCGCCGAATTCGGAGAGCTCTTCGCTGCACTGCGCCGCTCGCAAGCGGCTTCGTTCTTCGCCTTCTGCCGTCCGGCGAGAGCTGAACTCCAGCGGTCAGTTGCAGCTCTGCCCAACAGCGTGTTCTCGGTTCTGCGGGCAAGCACGCCCTCTTGCCTTGGCCCCGAGAGCAAAGTCCCGAGCGAGCACTCGACTCAGTGCAATGCACCCGGAAGGACGCTCTCGCTCGCCTTTCAAGGAGCGATTCCTAACAGCAGAAGCAGCAGAGGCACAAACTGCACGACGAGAGGGGACAACGTAGAACACGTCTCTGTCCTGGCACATTTGCGTGTGCGATACTTCCCTCCGGCTCTTCGGGCCTTGCGAAGCTCTGTGTACTGCGAGCGCTGCTACTCGCAGCTGAGAAGGACCGTGGAGCTAGCGGCGAATTCGGAGAGCTCTTCGCTGCACTGCGCCGCTCGCAAGCGCCTTCGTTCTTCGCCTTCTGCCGTCCGGCGAGAGCTGAACTCCAGCGGTCAGCTGCAGCTCTGCCCAACAGCGTGTTCTCGGTTCTGCGGGCAAGCACGCCCTCTTGCCTTGGCCCCGAGAGCAAAGTCCCGAGCGAGCACTCGACTCAGTGCAATGCACCCGGAAGGACGCTCTCGCTCGCCTTTCAAGGAGCGATTCCTAACAGCAGAAGCAGCAGAGGCACAAACTGCACGACGAGAAGGGACAACGTAGAACACGTCTCTGTCCTGGCACATTTGCGTGTGCCATACTTCCCTCCGGGTCTTCGGGCCTTGCGAAGCTCTGTGTACTGCGAGCGCTGCTACTCGCAGCTGAGAAGGACCGTGGAGCTAGCGGCGAATTCGGAGAGCTCTTCGCTGCACTGCGCCGCTCGCAAGCGCCTTCGTTCTTCGCCTTCTGCCGTCCGGCGAGAGCTGAACTCCAGCGGTCAGCTGCAGCTCTGCCCAACAGCGTGTTCTCGGTTCTGCGGGCAAGCACGCCCTCTTGACTTGGCCCCGAGAGCAAAGTCCCGAGCGAGCACTCGACTCAGTGCAATGCACCCGGAAGGACGCTCTCGCTCGCCTTTCAAGGAGCGATTCCTAACAGCAGAAGCAGCAGAGGCACAAACTGCACGACGAGAGGGGACAACGTAGAACACGTCTCTGTCCTGGCACATTTGCGTGTGCGATACTTCCCTCCGGCTCTTCGGGCCTTGCGAAGCTCTGTGTACTGCGAGCGCTGCTACTCGCAGCTGAGAAGGACCGTGGAGCTAGCGGCGAATTCGGAGAGCTCTTCGCTGCACTGCGCCGCTCGCAAGCGCCTTCGTTCTTCGCCTTCTGCCGTCCGGCGAGAGCTGAACTCCAGCGGTCAGTTGCAGCTCTGCCCAACAGCGTGTTCTCGGTTCTGCGGGCAAGCACGCCCTCTTGCCTTGGCCCCGAGAGCAAAGTCCCGAGCGAGCACTCGACTCAGTGCAATGCACCCGGAAGGACGCTCTCGCTCGCCTTTCAAGGAGCGATTCCTAACAGCAGAAGCAGCAGAGGCACAAACTGCACGACGAGAGGGGACACCGTAGAACACGTCTCTGTCCTGGCACATTTGCGTGTGCGATACTTCCCTCCGGCTCTTCGGGCCTTGCGAAGCTCTGTGTACTGCGAGCGCTGCTACTCGCAGCTGAGAAGGACCGTGGAGCTAGCGGCGAATTCGGAGAGCTCTTCGCTGCACTGCGCCGCTCGCAAGCGCCTTCGTTCTTCGCCTTCTGCCGTCCGGCGAGAGCTGAACTCCAGCGGTCAGCTTCAGCTCTGCCCAACAGCGTGTTCTCGGTTCTGCGGGCAAGCACGCCCTCTTGCCTTGGCCCCGAGTGCAAAGTCCCGAGCGAGCACTCGACTCAGTGCAATGCACCCGGAAGGACGCTCTCGCTCGTCTTTCAGGGAGCGATTCCTAACAGCAGAAGCAGCAGAGGCACAAACTGCACGACGAGAAGGGACAACGTAGAACACGTCTCTGTCCTGGCACATTTGCGTGTGCGATACTTCCCTCCGGCTCTTCGGGCCTTGCGAAGCTCTGTGTACTGCGAGCGCTGCTACTCGCAGCTGAGAAGGACCGTGGAGCTAGCGCCGAATTCGGAGAGCTCTTCGCTGCACTGCGCCGCTCGCAAGCGGCTTCGTTCTTCGCCTTCTGCCGTCCGGCGAGAGCTGAACTCCAGCGGTCAGTTGCAGCTCTGCCCAACAGCGTGTTCTCGGTTCTGCGGGCAAGCACGCCCTCTTGCCTTGGCCCCGAGAGCAAAGTCCCGAGCGAGCACTCGACTCAGTGCAATGCACCCGGAAGGACGCTCTCGCTCGCCTTTCAAGGAGCGATTCCTAACAGCAGAAGCAGCAGAGGCACAAACTGCACGACGAGAGGGGACAACGTAGAACACGTCTCTGTCCTGGCACATTTGCGTGTGCGATACTTCCCTCCGGCTCTTCGGGCCTTGCGAAGCTCTGTGTACTGCGAGCGCTGCTACTCGCAGCTGAGAAGGACCGTGGAGCTAGCGGCGAATTCGGAGAGCTCTTCGCTGCACTGCGCCGCTCGCAAGCGCCTTCGTTCTTCGCCTTCTGCCGTCCGGCGAGAGCTGAACTCCAGCGGTCAGCTGCAGCTCTGCCCAACAGCGTGTTCTCGGTTCTGCGGGCAAGCACGCCCTCTTGCCTTGGCCCCGAGAGCAAAGTCCCGAGCGAGCACTCGACTCAGTGCAATGCACCCGGAAGGACGCTCTCGCTCGCCTTTCAAGGAGCGATTCCTAACAGCAGAAGCAGCAGAGGCACAAACTGCACGACGAGAAGGGACAACGTAGAACACGTCTCTGTCCTGGCACATTTGCGTGTGCCATACTTCCCTCCGGGTCTTCGGGCCTTGCGAAGCTCTGTGTACTGCGAGCGCTGCTACTCGCAGCTGAGAAGGACCGTGGAGCTAGCGGCGAATTCGGAGAGCTCTTCGCTGCACTGCGCCGCTCGCAAGCGCCTTCGTTCTTCGCCTTCTGCCGTCCGGCGAGAGCTGAACTCCAGCGGTCAGCTGCAGCTCTGCCCAACAGCGTGTTCTCGGTTCTGCGGGCAAGCACGCCCTCTTGACTTGGCCCCGAGAGCAAAGTCCCGAGCGAGCACTCGACTCAGTGCAATGCACCCGGAAGGACGCTCTCGCTCGCCTTTCAAGGAGCGATTCCTAACAGCAGAAGCAGCAGAGGCACAAACTGCACGACGAGAGGGGACAACGTAGAACACGTCTCTGTCCTGGCACATTTGCGTGTGCGATACTTCCCTCCGGCTCTTCGGGCCTTGCGAAGCTCTGTGTACTGCGAGCGCTGCTACTCGCAGCTGAGAAGGACCGTGGAGCTAGCGGCGAATTCGGAGAGCTCTTCGCTGCACTGCGCCGCTCGCAAGCGCCTTCGTTCTTCGCCTTCTGCCGTCCGGCGAGAGCTGAACTCCAGCGGTCAGTTGCAGCTCTGCCCAACAGCGTGTTCTCGGTTCTGCGGGCAAGCACGCCCTCTTGCCTTGGCCCCGAGAGCAAAGTCCCGAGCGAGCACTCGACTCAGTGCAATGCACCCGGAAGGACGCTCTCGCTCGCCTTTCAAGGAGCGATTCCTAACAGCAGAAGCAGCAGAGGCACAAACTGCACGACGAGAGGGGACACCGTAGAACACGTCTCTGTCCTGGCACATTTGCGTGTGCGATACTTCCCTCCGGCTCTTCGGGCCTTGCGAAGCTCTGTGTACTGCGAGCGCTGCTACTCGCAGCTGAGAAGGACCGTGGAGCTAGCGGCGAATTCGGAGAGCTCTTCGCTGCACTGCGCCGCTCGCAAGCGCCTTCGTTCTTCGCCTTCTGCCGTCCGGCGAGAGCTGAACTCCAGCGGTCAGCTTCAGCTCTGCCCAACAGCGTGTTCTCGGTTCTGCGGGCAAGCACGCCCTCTTGCCTTGGCCCCGAGTGCAAAGTCCCGAGCGAGCACTCGACTCAGTGCAATGCACCCGGAAGGACGCTCTCGCTCGTCTTTCAGGGAGCGATTCCTAACAGCAGAAGCAGCAGAGGCACAAACTGCACGACGAGAAGGGACAACGTAGAACACGTCTCTGTCCTGGCACATTTGCGTGTGCGATACTTCCCTCCGGCTCTTCGGGCCTTGCGAAGCTCTGTGTACTGCGAGCGCTGCTACTCGCAGCTGAGAAGGACCGTGGAGCTAGCGGCGAATTCGGAGAGCTCTTCGCTGCACTGCGCCGCTCGCAAGCGCCTTCGTTCTTCGCCTTCTGCCGTCCGGCGAGAGCTGAACTCCAGCGGTCAGCTTCAGCTCTGCCCAACAGCGTGTTCTCGGTTCTGCGGGCAAGCACGCCCTCTTGCCTTGGCCCCGAGAGCAAAGTCCCGAGCGAGCACTCGACTCAGTGCAATGCACCCGGAAGGACGCTCTCGCTCGCCTTTCAAGGAGCGATTCCTAACAGCAGAAGCAGCAGAGGCACAAACTGCACGACGAGAGGGGACACCGTAGAACACGTCTCTGTCCTGGCACATTTGCGTGTGCGATACTTCCCTCCGGCTCTTCGGGCCTTGCGAAGCTCTGTGTACTGCGAGCGCTGCTACTCGCAGCTGAGAAGGACCGTGGAGCTAGCGGCGAATTCGGAGAGCTCTTCGCTGCACTGCGCCGCTCGCAAGCGGCTTCGTTCTTCGCCTTCTGCCGTCCGGCGAGAGCTGAACTCCAGCGGTCAGTTGCAGCTCTGCCCAACAGCGTGTTCTCGGTTCTGCGGGCAAGCACGCCCTCTTGCCTTGGCCGCGAGAGCAAAGTCCCGAGCGAGCACTCGACTCAGTGCAATGCACCCGGAAGGACGCTCTCGCTCGCCTTTCAAGGAGCGATTCCTAACAGCAGAAGCAGCAGAGGCACAAACTGCACGACGAGAGGGGACAACGTAGAACACGTCTCTGTCCTGGCACATTTGCGTGTGCGATACTTCCCTCCGGCTCTTCGGGCCTTGCGAAGCTCTGTGTACTGCGAGCGCTGCTACTCGCAGCTGAGAAGGACCGTGGAGCTAGCGGCGAATTCGGAGAGCTCTTCGCTGCACTGCGCCGCTCGCAAGCGGCTTCGTTCTTCGCCTTCTGCCGTCCGGCGAGAGCTGAACTCCAGCGGTCAGCTGCAGCTCTGCCCAACAGCGTGTTCTCGGTTCTGCGGGCAAGCACGCCCTCTTGCCTTGGCCGCGAGAGCAAAGTCCCGAGCGAGCACTCGACTCAGTGCAATGCACCCGGAAGGACGCTCTCGCTCGCCTTTCAAGGAGCGATTCCTAACAGCAGAAGCAGCAGAGGCACAAACTGCACGACGAGAGGGGACAACGTAGAACACGTCTCTGTCCTGGCACATTTGCGTGTGCGATACTTCCCTCCGGCTCTTCGGGCCTTGCGAAGCTCTGTGTACTGCGAGCGCTGCTACTCGCAGCTGAGAAGGACCGTGGAGCTAGCGGCGAATTCGGAGAGCTCTTCGCTGCACTGCGCCGCTCGCAAGCGGCTTCGTTCTTCGCCTTCTGCCGTCCGGCGAGAGCTGAACTCCAGCGGTCAGCTGCAGCTCTGCCCAACAGCGTGTTCTCGGTTCTGCGGGCAAGCACGCCCTCTTGCCTTGGCCGCGAGAGCAAAGTCCCGAGCGAGCACTCGACTCAGTGCAATGCACCCGGAAGGACGCTCTCGCTCGTCTTTCAAGGAGCGATTCCTAACAGCAGAAGCACAAACTGCACGACGATAGGGGACACCGTAGAACACGTCTCTGTCCTGGCACATTTGCGTGTGCGATACTTCCCTCCGGCTCTTCGGGCCTTGCGAAGCTCTGTGTACTGCGAGCGCTGCTACTCGCAGCTGAGAAGGACCGTGGAGCTAGCGGCGAATTCGGAGAGCTCTTCGCGGCACTGCGCCGCTCGCAAGCGCCTTCGTTCTTCGCCTTCTGCCGTCCGGCGAGAGCTGAACTCCAGCGGTCAGCTGCAGCTCTGCCCAACAGCGTGTTCTCGTTTCTGCGGGCAAGCACGCCCTCTTGCCTTGGCCCCGAGAGCAAAGTCCCGAGCGAGCACTCGACTCAGTGCAATGCACCCGGAAGGACGCTCTCGCTCGCCTTTCAAGGAGCGATTCCTAACCGCAGAAGCAGCAGAGGCACAAACTGCACGACGAGAGGGGACACCGTAGAACACGTCTCTGTCCTGGCACATTTGCGTGTGCGATACTTCCCTCCGGCTCTTCGGGCCTTGCGAAGCTCTGTGTACTGCGCGAGCGCTGCTACTCGCAGCTGAGAAGGACCGTGGAGCTAGCGGCGAATTCGGAGAGCTCTTCGCTGCACTGCGCCGCTCGCAAGCGGCCTTCGTTCTTCGCCTTCTGCCGTCCGGCGAGAGCTGAACTCCAGCGGTCAGTTGCAGCTCTGCCCAACAGCGTGTTCTCGGTTCTGCGGGCAAGCACGCCCTCTTGCCTTGGCCGCGAGAGCAAAGTCCCGAGCGAGCACTCGACTCAGTGCAATGCACCCGGAAGGACGCTCTCGCTCGCCTTTCAAGGAGCGATTCCTAACAGCAGAAGCAGCAGAGGCACAAACTGCACGACGAGAAGGGACAACGTAGAACACGTCTCTGTCCTGGCACATTTGCGTGTGCGATACTTCCCTCCGGCTCTTCGGGCCTTGCGAAGCTCTGTGTACTGCGAGCGCTGCTACTCGCAGCTGAGAAGGACCGTGGAGCTAGCGGCGAATTCGGAGAGCTCTTCGCTGCACTGCGCCGCTCGCAAGCGCCTTCGTTCTTCGCCTTCTGCCGTCCGGCGAGAGCTGAACTCCAGCGGTCAGTTGCAGCTCTGCCCAACAGCGTGTTCTCGGTTCTGCGGGCAAGCACGCCCTCTTGCCTTGGCCCCGAGAGCAAAGTCCCGAGCGAGCACTCGACTCAGTGCAATGCACCCGGAAGGACGCTCTCGCTCGCCTTTCAAGGAGCGATTCCTAACAGCAGAAGCAGCAGAGGCACAAACTGCACGACGAGAGGGGACAACGTAGAAGACGTCTCTGTCCCTGGCACATTTGCGTGTGCGATACTTCCCTCCGGCTCTTCGGGCCTTGCGAAGCTCTGTGTACTGCGAGCGCTGCTACTCGCAGCTGAGAAGGACCGTGGAGCTAGCGGCGAATTCGGAGAGCTCTTCGCTGCACTGCGCCGCTCGCAAGCGGCTTCGTTCTTCGCCTTCTGCCGTCCGGCGAGAGCTGAACTCCAGCGGTCAGTTGCAGCTCTGCCCAACAGCGTGTTCTCGGTTCTGCGGGCAAGCACGCCCTCTTGCCTTGGCCGCGAGAGCAAAGTCCCGAGCGAGCACTCGACTCAGTGCAATGCACCCGGAAGGACGCTCTCGCTCGCCTTTCAAGGAGCGATTCCTAACAGCAGAAGCAGCAGAGGCACAAACTGCACGACGAGAGGGGACAACGTAGATCACGTCTCTGTCCTGGCACATTTGCGTGTGCGATACTTCCCTCCGGCTCTTCGGGCCTTGCGAAGCTCTGTGTACTGCGAGCGCTGCTACTCGCAGCTGAGAAGGACCGTGGAGCTAGCGGCGAATTCGGAGAGCTCTTCGCTGCACTGCGCCGCTCGCAAGCGCCTTCGTTCTTCGCCTTCTGCCGTCCGGCGAGAGCTGAACTCCAGCGGTCAGTTGCAGCTCTGCCCAACAGCGTGTTCTCGGTTCTGCGGGCAAGCACGCCCTCTTGCCTTGGCCGCGAGAGCAAAGTCCCGAGCGAGCACTCGACTCAGTGCAATGCACCCGGAAGGACGCTCTCGCTCGCCTTTCAAGGAGCGATTCCTAACAGCAGAAGCAGCAGAGGCACAAACTGCACGACGAGAGGGGACAACGTAGAACACGTCTCTGTCCTGGCACATTTGCGTGTGCGATACTTCCCTCCGGCTCTTCGGGCCTTGCGAAGCTCTGTGTACTGCGAGCGCTGCTACTCGCAGCTGAGAAGGACCGTGGAGCTAGCGGCGAATTCGGAGAGCTCTTCGCTGCACTGCGCCGCTCGCAAGCGCCTTCGTTCTTCGCCTTCTGCCGTCCGGCGAGAGCTGAACTCCAGCGGTCAGTTGCAGCTCTGCCCAACAGCGTGTTCTCGGTTCTGCGGGCAAGCACGCCCTCTTGCCTTGGCCGCGAGAGCAAAGTCCCGAGCGAGCACTCGACTCAGTGCAATGCACCCGGAAGGACGCTCTCGCTCGCCTTTCAAGGAGCGATTCCTAACAGCAGAAGCAGCAGAGGCACAAACTGCACGACGAGAGGGGACAACGTAGATCACGTCTCTGTCCTGGCACATTTGCGTGTGCGATACTTCCCTCCGGCTCTTCGGGCCTTGCGAAGCTCTGTGTACTGCGAGCGCTGCTACTCGCAGCTGAGAAGGACCGTGGAGCTAGCGGCGAATTCGGAGAGCTCTTCGCTGCACTGCGCCGCTCGCAAGCGGCTTCGTTCTTCGCCTTCTGCCGTCCGGCGAGAGCTGAACTCCAGCGGTCAGTTGCAGCTCTGCCCAACAGCGTGTTCTCGGTTCTGCGGGCAAGCACGCCCTCTTGCCTTGGCCCCGAGAGCAAAGTCCCGAGCGAGCACTCGACTCAGTGCAATGCACCCGGAAGGACGCTCTCGCTCGCCTTTCAAGGAGCGATTCCTAACAGCAGAAGCAGCAGAGGCACAAACTGCACGACGAGAGGGGACACCGTAGAACACGTCTCTGTCCTGGCACATTTGCGTGTGCGATACTTCCCTCCGGCTCTTCGGGCCTTGCGAAGCTCTGTGTACTGCGAGCGCTGCTACTCGCAGCTGAGAAGGACCGTGGAGCTAGCGGCGAATTCGGAGAGCTCTTCGCTGCACTGCGCCGCTCGCAAGCGCCTTCGTTCTTCGCCTTCTGCCGTCCGGCGAGAGCTGAACTCCAGCGGTCAGCTTCAGCTCTGCCCAACAGCGTGTTCTCGGTTCTGCGGGCAAGCACGCCCTCTTGCCTTGGCCCCGAGTGCAAAGTCCCGAGCGAGCACTCGACTCAGTGCAATGCACCCGGAAGGACGCTCTCGCTCGTCTTTCAGGGAGCGATTCCTAACAGCAGAAGCAGCAGAGGCACAAACTGCACGACGAGAAGGGACAACGTAGAACACGTCTCTGTCCTGGCACATTTGCGTGTGCGATACTTCCCTCCGGCTCTTCGGGCCTTGCGAAGCTCTGTGTACTGCGAGCGCTGCTACTCGCAGCTGAGAAGGACCGTGGAGCTAGCGGCGAATTCGGAGAGCTCTTCGCTGCACTGCGCCGCTCGCAAGCGCCTTCGTTCTTCGCCTTCTGCCGTCCGGCGAGAGCTGAACTCCAGCGGTCAGCTTCAGCTCTGCCCAACAGCGTGTTCTCGGTTCTGCGGGCAAGCACGCCCCTCTTGCCTTGGCCCCGAGTGCAAAGTCCCGAGCGAGCACTCGACTCAGTGCAATGCACCCGGAAGGACGCTCTCGCTCGCCTTTCAAGGAGCGATTCCTAACAGCAGAAGCAGCAGAGGCACAAACTGCACGACGAGAGGGGGACACCGTAGAACACGTCTCTGTCCTGGCACATTTGCGTGTGCGATACTTCCCTCCGGCTCTTCGGGCCTTGCGAAGCTCTGTGTACTGCGAGCGCTGCTACTCGCAGCTGAGAAGGACCGTGGAGCTAGCGGCGAATTCGGAGAGCTCTTCGCTGCACTGCGCCGCTCGCAAGCGCCTTCGTTCTTCGCCTTCTGCCGGTCCGGCGAGAGCTGAACTCCAGCGGTCAGTTGCAGCTCTGCCCAACAGCGTGTTCTCGGTTACGGGCAAGCACGCCCTCTTGCCTTGGCCCCGAGAGCAAAGTCCCGAGCGAGCACTCGACTCAGTGCAATGCACCCGGAAGGACGCTCTCGCTCGCCTTTCAAGGAGCGATTCCTAACAGCAGAAGCAGCAGAGGCACAAACTGCACGACGAGAGGGGACACCGTAGAACACGTCTCTGTCCTGGCACATTTGCGTGTGCGATACTTCCCTCCGGCTCTTCGGGCCTTGCGAAGCTCTGTGTACTGCGAGCGCTGCTACTCGCAGCTGAGAAGGACCGTGGAGCTAGCGGCGAATTCGGAGAGCTCTTCGCTGCACTGCGCCGCTCGCAAGCGCCTTCGTTCTTCGCCTTCTGCCGTCCGGCGAGAGCTGAACTCCAGCGGTCAGTTGCAGCTCTGCCCAACAGCGTGTTCTCGGTTCTGCGGGCAAGCACGCCCTCTTGCCTTGGCCGCGAGAGCAAAGTCCCGAGCGAGCACTCGACTCAGTGCAATGCACCCGGAAGGACGCTCTCGCTCGCCTTTCAAGGAGCGATTCCTAACAGCAGAAGCAGCAGAGGCACAAACTGCACGACGAGAGGGGACAACGTAGATCACGTCTCTGTCCTGGCACATTTGCGTGTGCGATACTTCCCTCCGGCTCTTCGGGCCTTGCGAAGCTCTGTGTACTGCGAGCGCTGCTTACTCGCAGCTGAGAAGGACCGTGGAGCTAGCGGCGAATTCGGAGAGCTCTTCGCTGCACTGCGCCGCTCGCAAGCGGCTTCGTTCTTCGCCTTCTGCCGTCCGGCGAGAGCTGAACTCCAGCGGTCAGTTGCAGCTCTGCCCAACAGCGTGTTCTCGGTTCTGCGGGCAAGCACGCCCTCTTGCCTTGGCCGCGAGAGCAAAGTCCCGAGCGAGCACTCGACTCAGTGCAATGCACCCGGAAGGACGCTCTCGCTCGCCTTTCAAGGAGCGATTCCTAACAGCAGAAGCAGCAGAGGCACAAACTGCACGACGAGAGGGGACACCGTAGAACACGTCTCTGTCCTGGCACATTTGCGTGTGCGATACTTCCCTCCGGCTCTTCGGGCCTTGCGAAGCTCTGTGTACTGCGAGCGCTGCTACTCGCAGCTGAGAAGGACCGTGGAGCTAGCGGCGAATTCGGAGAGCTCTTCGCTGCACTGTGCCGA
>NW_028276224.1:300000-427196 GCF_052056855.1 Sturnus vulgaris | reverse complement strand
TATTCGCCGCTAGCTCCACGGTCCTTCTCAGCTGCGAGTAGCAGCGCTCGCAGTACACAGGGCTTCGCAAGGCCCGAAGACCCGGAGGGAAGTATCGCACACGGAAATGTGCCAGGACAGAGACGTGTTCTACGTTGTCCCTTCTCGTCATGCAGTTTGTGCCTCTGCTGCTTCTGCTGTTAGGAATCGCTCCTTGAAAGACGAGCGAGAGCGTCCTTCCGGGTGCATTGCACTGAGTCGAGTGCTCGCTCGGGACTTTGCTCTCGGGGCCAAGGCAAGAGGGCGTGCTTGCCCGCAGAACTGAGAACACGCTGTTGGGCAGAGCTGCAACTGACCGCTGGAGTTCAGCTCTCGCCGGACGGCAGAAGGCGAAGAACGAAGCCGCTTGCGAGCGGCGCAGTGCAGCGAAGAGCTCTCCGAATTCGCCGCTAGCTCCACGGTCCTTCTCAGCTGCGAGTAGCAGCGCTCGCAGTACACAGGGCTTCGCAAGGCCCGAAGACCCGGAGGGAAGTATGGCACACGAAAATGTGCCAGGACAGAGACGTGTTCTACGTTGTCCCTTCTCGTCATGCAGTTTGTGCCTCTGCTGCTTCTGCTGTTAGGAATCGCTCCTTGAAAGACGAGCGAGAGCGTCCTTCCGGGTGCATTGCACTGAGTCGAGTGCTCGCTCGGGACTTTGCTCTCGGGGCCAAGGCAAGAGGGCGTGCTTGCCCGCAGAACTGAGAACACGCTGTTGGGCAGAGCTGCAACTGACCGCTGGAGTTCAGCTCTCGCCGGACGGCAGAAGGCGAAGAACGAAGCCGCTTGCGAGCGGCGCAGTGCAGCGAAGAGCTCTCCGAATTCGCCGCTAGCTCCACGGTCCTTCTCAGCTGCGAGTAGCAGCGCTCGCAGTACACAGAGCTTCGCAAGGCCCGAAGACCCGGAGGGAAGTATGGCACACGGAAATGTGCCAGGACAGAGACGTGTTCTACGTTGTCCCTTCTCGTCATGCAGTTTGTGCCTCTGCTGCTTCTGCTGTTAGGAATCGCTCCTTGAAAGACGAGCGAGAGCGTCCTTCCGGGTGCATTGCACTGAGTCGAGTGCTCGCTCGGGACTTTGCTCTCGGGGCCAAGGCAAGAGGGCGTGCTTGCCCGCAGAACTGAGAACACGCTGTTGGGCAGAGCTGCAACTGACCGCTGGAGTTCAGCTCTCGCCGGACGGCAGAAGGCGAAGAACGAAGCCGCTTGCGAGCGGCGCAGTGCAGCGAAGAGCTCTCCGAATTCGCCGCTAGCTCCACGGTCCTTCTCAGCTGCGAGTAGCAGCGCTCGCAGTACACAGAGCTTCGCAAGGCCCGAAGACCCGGAGGGAAGTATGGCACACGGAAATGCGCCAGGACAGAGACGTGTTCTACGTTGTCCCTTCTCGTCATGCAGTTTGTGCCTCTGCTGCTTCTGCTGTTAGGAATCGCTCCTTGAAAGACGAGCGAGAGCGTCCTTCCGGGTGCATTGCACTGAGTCGAGTGCTCGCTCGGGACTTTGCTCTCGGGGCCAAGGCAAGAGGGCGTGCTTGCCCGCAGAACTGAGAACACGCTGTTGGGCAGAGCTGCAACTGACCGCTGGAGTTCAGCTCTCGCCGGACGGCAGAAGGCGAAGAACGAAGCCGCTTGCGAGCGGCGCAGTGCAGCGAAGAGCTCTCCGAATTCGCCGCTAGCTCCACGGTCCTTCTCAGCTGCGAGTAGCAGCGCTCGCAGTACACAGGGCTTCGCAAGGCCCGAAGACCCGGAGGGAAGTATGGCACACGGAAATGCGCCAGGACAGAGACGTGTTCTACGTTGTCCCTTCTCGTCATGCAGTTTGTGCCTCTGCTGCTTCTGCTGTTAGGAATCGCTCCTTGAAAGGCGAGCGAGAGCGTCCTTCCGGGTGCATTGCACTGAGTCGAGTGCTCGCTCGGGGCTTTGCTCTCGGGGCCAAGGCAAGAGGGCGTGCTTGCCCGCAGAACTGAGAACACGCTGTTGGGCAGAGCTGCAACTGACCGCTGGAGTTCAGCTCTCGCCGGACGGCAGAAGGCGAAGAACGAAGCCGCTTGCGAGCGGCGCAGTGCAGCGAAGAGCTCTCCGAATTCGCCGCTAGCTCCACGGTCCTTCTCAGCTGCGAGTAGCAGCGCTCGCAGTACACAGAGCTTCGCAAGGCCCGAAGACCCGGAGGGAAGTATGGCACACGGAAATGCGCCAGGACAGAGACGTGTTCTACGTTGTCCCTTCTCGTCATGCAGTTTGTGCCTCTGCTGCTTCTGCTGTTAGGAATCGCTCCTTGAAAGGCGAGCGAGAGCGTCCTTCCGGGTGCATTGCACTGAGTCGAGTGCTCGCTCGGGACTTTGCTCTCGGGGCCAAGGCAAGAGGGCGTGCTTGCCCGCAGAACTGAGAACACGCTGTTGGGCAGAGCTGCAACTGACCGCTGGAGTTCAGCTCTCGCCGGACGGCAGAAGGCGAAGAACGAAGCCGCTTGCGAGCGGCGCAGTGCAGCGAAGAGCTCTCCGAATTCGCCGCTAGCTCCACGGTCCTTCTCAGCTGCGAGTAGCAGCGCTCGCAGTACACAGGGCTTCGCAAGGCCCGAAGACCCGGAGGGAAGTATCGCACACGAAAATGCGCCAGGACAGAGACGTGTTCTACGTTGTCCCTTCTCGTCATGCAGTTTGTGCCTCTGCTGCTTCTGCTGTTAGGAATCGCTCCTTGAAAGACGAGCGAGAGCGTCCTTCCGGGTGCATTGCACTGAGTCGAGTGCTCGCTCGGGGCTTTGCTCTCGGGGCCAAGGCAAGAGGGCGTGCTTGCCCGCAGAACTGAGAACACGCTGTTGGGCAGAGCTGCAACTGACCGCTGGAGTTCAGCTCTCGCCGGACGGCAGAAGGCGAAGAACGAAGCCGCTTGCGAGCGGCGCAGTGCAGCGAAGAGCTCTCCGAATTCGCCGCTAGCTCCACGGTCCTTCTCAGCTGCGAGTAGCAGCGCTCGCAGTACACAGAGCTTCGCAAGGCCCGAAGACCCGGAGGGAAGTATGGCACACGGAAATGTGCCAGGACAGAGACGTGTTCTACGTTGTCCCTTCTCGTCATGCAGTTTGTGCCTCTGCTGCTTCTGCTGTTAGGAATCGCTCCTTGAAAGACGAGCGAGAGCGTCCTTCCGGGTGCATTGCACTGAGTCGAGTGCTCGCTCGGGGCTTTGCTCTCGGGGCCAAGGCAAGAGGGCGTGCTTGCCCGCAGAACTGAGAACACGCTGTTGGGCAGAGCTGCAACTGACCGCTGGAGTTCAGCTCTCGCCGGACGGCAGAAGGCGAAGAACGAAGCCGCTTGCGAGCGGCGCAGTGCAGCGAAGAGCTCTCCGAATTCGCCGCTAGCTCCACGGTCCTTCTCAGCTGCGAGTAGCAGCGCTCGCAGTACACAGAGCTTCGCAAGGCCCGAAGACCCGGAGGGAAGTATCGCACACGAAAATGTGCCAGGACAGAGACGTGTTCTACGTTGTCCCTTCTCGTCATGCAGTTTGTGCCTCTGCTGCTTCTGCTGTTAGGAATCGCTCCTTGAAAGACGAGCGAGAGCGTCCTTCCGGGTGCATTGCACTGAGTCGAGTGCTCGCTCGGGACTTTGCACTCGGGGCCAAGGCAAGAGGGCGTGCTTGCCCGCAGAACTGAGAACACGCTGTTGGGCAGAGCTGCAACTGACCGCTGGAGTTCAGCTCTCGCCGGACGGCAGAAGGCGAAGAACGAAGCCGCTTGCGAGCGGCGCAGTGCAGCGAAGAGCTCTCCGAATTCGCCGCTAGCTCCACGGTCCTTCTCAGCTGCGAGTAGCAGCGCTCGCAGTACACAGGGCTTCGCAAGGCCCGAAGACCCGGAGGGAAGTATCGCACACGGAAATGTGCCAGGACAGAGACGTGTTCTACGTTGTCCCTTCTCGTCATGCAGTTTGTGCCTCTGCTGCTTCTGCTGTTAGGAATCGCTCCTTGAAAGACGAGCGAGAGCGTCCTTCCGGGTGCATTGCACTGAGTCGAGTGCTCGCTCGGGACTTTGCTCTCGGGGCCAAGGCAAGAGGGCGTGCTTGCCCGCAGAACTGAGAACACGCTGTTGGGCAGAGCTGCAACTGACCGCTGGAGTTCAGCTCTCGCCGGACGGCAGAAGGCGAAGAACGAAGCCGCTTGCGAGCGGCGCAGTGCAGCGAAGAGCTCTCCGAATTCGCCGCTAGCTCCACGGTCCTTCTCAGCTGCGAGTAGCAGCGCTCGCAGTACACAGGGCTTCGCAAGGCCCGAAGACCCGGAGGGAAGTATCGCACACGGAAATGTGCCAGGACAGAGACGTGTTCTACGTTGTCCCTTCTCGTCATGCAGTTTGTGCCTCTGCTGCTTCTGCTGTTAGGAATCGCTCCTTGAAAGACGAGCGAGAGCGTCCTTCCGGGTGCATTGCACTGAGTCGAGTGCTCGCTCGGGACTTTGCTCTCGGGGCCAAGGCAAGAGGGCGTGCTTGCCCGCAGAACTGAGAACACGCTGTTGGGCAGAGCTGCAACTGACCGCTGGAGTTCAGCTCTCGCCGGACGGCAGAAGGCGAAGAACGAAGCCGCTTGCGAGCGGCGCAGTGCAGCGAAGAGCTCTCCGAATTCGCCGCTAGCTCCACGGTCCTTCTCAGCTGCGAGTAGCAGCGCTCGCAGTACACAGAGCTTCGCAAGGCCCGAAGACCCGGAGGGAAGTATGGCACACGGAAATGTGCCAGGACAGAGACGTGTTCTACGTTGTCCCTTCTCGTCATGCAGTTTGTGCCTCTGCTGCTTCTGCTGTTAGGAATCGCTCCTTGAAAGGCGAGCGACAGCGTCCTTCCGGGTGCATTGCACTGAGTCGAGTGCTCGCTCGGGGCTTTGCTCTCGGGGCCAAGGCAAGAGGGCGTGCTTGCCCGCAGAACTGAGAACACGCTGTTGGGCAGAGCTGCAACTGACCGCTGGAGTTCAGCTCTCGCCGGACGGCAGAAGGCGAAGAACGAAGCCGCTTGCGAGCGGCGCAGTGCAGCGAAGAGCTCTCCGAATTCGCCGCTAGCTCCACGGTCCTTCTCAGCTGCGAGTAGCAGCGCTCGCAGTACACAGAGCTTCGCAAGGCCCGAAGACCCGGAGGGAAGTATGGCACACGGAAATGCGCCAGGACAGAGACGTGTTCTACGTTGTCCCTTCTCGTCATGCAGTTTGTGCCTCTGCTGCTTCTGCTGTTAGGAATCGCTCCTTGAAAGACGAGCGAGAGCGTCCTTCCGGGTGCATTGCACTGAGTCGAGTGCTCGCTCGGGACTTTGCTCTCGGGGCCAAGGCAAGAGGGCGTGCTTGCCCGCAGAACTGAGAACACGCTGTTGGGCAGAGCTGCAACTGACCGCTGGAGTTCAGCTCTCGCCGGACGGCAGAAGGCGAAGAACGAAGCCGCTTGCGAGCGGCGCAGTGCAGCGAAGAGCTCTCCGAATTCGCCGCTAGCTCCACGGTCTTTCTCAGCTGCGAGTAGCAGCGCTCGCAGTACACAGGGCTTCGCAAGGCCCGAAGACCCGGAGGGAAGTATCGCACACGAAAATGTGCCAGGACAGAGACGTGTTCTACGTTGTCCCTTCTCGTCATGCAGTTTGTGCCTCTGCTGCTTCTGCTGTTAGGAATCGCTCCTTGAAAGGCGAGCGAGAGCGTCCTTCCGGGTGCATTGCACTGAGTCGAGTGCTCGCTCGGGACTTTGCTCTCGGGGCCAAGGCAAGAGGGCGTGCTTGCCCGCAGAACTGAGAACACGCTGTTGGGCAGAGCTGCAACTGACCGCTGGAGTTCAGCTCTCGCCGGACGGCAGAAGGCGAAGAACGAAGCCGCTTGCGAGCGGCGCAGTGCAGCGAAGAGCTCTCCGAATTCGCCGCTAGCTCCACGGTCCTTCTCAGCTGCGAGTAGCAGCGCTCGCAGTACACAGGGCTTCGCAAGGCCCGAAGACCCGGAGGGAAGTATCGCACACGAAAATGTGCCAGGACAGAGACGTGTTCTACGTTGTCCCTTCTCGTCATGCAGTTTGTGCCTCTGCTGCTTCTGCTGTTAGGAATCGCTCCTTGAAAGACGAGCGAGAGCGTCCTTCCGGGTGCATTGCACTGAGTCGAGTGCTCGCTCGGGACTTTGCTCTCGGGGCCAAGGCAAGAGGGCGTGCTTGCCCGCAGAACTGAGAACACGCTGTTGGGCAGAGCTGCAACTGACCGCTGGAGTTCAGCTCTCGCCGGACGGCAGAAGGCGAAGAACGAAGCCGCTTGCGAGCGGCGCAGTGCAGCGAAGAGCTCTCCGAATTCGCCGCTAGCTCCACGGTCCTTCTCAGCTGCGAGTAGCAGCGCTCGCAGTACACAGAGCTTCGCAAGGCCCGAAGACCCGGAGAGAAGTATCGCACACGGAAATGTGCCAGGACAGAGACGTGTTCTACGTTGTCCCTTCTCGTCATGCAGTTTGTGCCTCTGCTGCTTCTGCTGTTAGGAATCGCTCCTTGAAAGACGAGCGAGAGCGTCCTTCCGGGTGCATTGCACTGAGTCGAGTGCTCGCTCGGGACTTTGCTCTCGGGGCCAAGGCAAGAGGGCGTGCTTGCCCGCAGAACTGAGAACACGCTGTTGGGCAGAGCTGCAACTGACCGCTGGAGTTCAGCTGTCGCCGGACGGCAGAAGGCGAAGAACGAAGCCGCTTGCGAGCGGCGCAGTGCAGCGAAGAGCTCTCCGAATTCGCCGCTAGCTCCACGGTCCTTCTCAGCTGCGAGTAGCAGCGCTCGCAGTACACAGAGCTTCGCAAGGCCCGAAGACCCGGAGGGAAGTATCGCACACGAAAATGTGCCAGGACAGAGACGTGTTCTACGTTGTCCCTTCTCGTCATGCAGTTTGTGCCTCTGCTGCTTCTGCTGTTAGGAATCGCTCCTTGAAAGACGAGCGAGAGCGTCCTTCCGGGTGCATTGCACTGAGTCGAGTGCTCGCTCGGGACTTTGCACTCGGGGCCAAGGCAAGAGGGCGTGCTTGCCCGCAGAACTGAGAACACGCTGTTGGGCAGAGCTGCAACTGACCGCTGGAGTTCAGCTGTCGCCGGACGGCAGAAGGCGAAGAACGAAGCCGCTTGCGAGCGGCGCAGTGCAGCGAAGAGCTCTCCGAATTCGCCGCTAGCTCCACGGTCCTTCTCAGCTGCGAGTAGCAGCGCTCGCAGTACACAGAGCTTCGCAAGGCCCGAAGACCCGGAGGGAAGTATCGCACACGAAAATGTGCCAGGACAGAGACGTGTTCTACGTTGTCCCTTCTCGTCATGCAGTTTGTGCCTCTGCTGCTTCTGCTGTTAGGAATCGCTCCTTGAAAGGCGAGCGAGAGCGTCCTTCCGGGTGCATTGCACTGAGTCGAGTGCTCGCTCGGGACTTTGCTCTCGGGGCCAAGGCAAGAGGGCGTGCTTGCCCGCAGAACTGAGAACACGCTGTTGGGCAGAGCTGCAACTGACCGCTGGAGTTCAGCTCTCGCCGGACGGCAGAAGGCGAAGAACGAAGCCGCTTGCGAGCGGCGCAGTGCAGCGAAGAGCTCTCCGAATTCGCCGCTAGCTCCACGGTCCTTCTCAGCTGCGAGTAGCAGCGCTCGCAGTACACAGGGCTTCGCAAGGCCCGAAGACCCGGAGGGAAGTATCGCACACGAAAATGTGCCAGGACAGAGACGTGTTCTACGTTGTCCCTTCTCGTCATGCAGTTTGTGCCTCTGCTGCTTCTGCTGTAGGTAATCGCTCCTTGAAAGACGAGCGAGAGCGTCCTTCCGGGTGCATTGCACTGAGTCGAGTGCTCGCTCGGGTCTTTGCACTCGGGGCCAAGGCAAGAGGGCGTGCTTGCCCGCAGAACTGAGAACACGCTGTTGGGCAGAGCTGCAACTGACCGCTGGAGTTCAGCTCTCGCCGGACGGCAGAAGGCGAAGAACGAAGCCGCTTGCGAGCGGCGCAGTGCAGCGAAGAGCTCTCCGAATTCGCCGCTAGCTCCACGGTCCTTCTCAGCTGCGAGTAGCAGCGCTCGCAGTACACAGAGCTTCGCAAGGCCCGAAGACCCGGAGGGAAGTATGGCACACGCAAATGTGCCAGGACAGAGACGTGTTCTACGTTGTCCCTTCTCGTCGTGCAGTTTGTGCCTCTGCTGCTTCTGCTGTTAGGAATCGCTCCTTGAAAGACGAGCGAGAGCGTCCTTCCGGGTGCATTGCACTGAGTCGAGTGCTCGCTCGGGACTTTGCTCTCGGGGCCAAGGCAAGAGGGCGTGCTTGCCCGCAGAACTGAGAACACGCTGTTGGGCAGAGCTGCAACTGACCGCTGGAGTTCAGCTCTCGCCGGACGGCAGAAGGCGAAGAACGAAGCCGCTTGCGAGCGGCGCAGTGCAGCGAAGAGCTCTCCGAATTCGCCGATAGCTCCACGGTCCTTCTCAGCTGCGAGTAGCAGCGCTCGCAGTACACAGGGCTTCGCAAGGCCCGAAGACCCGGAGGGAAGTATCGCACACGAAAATGTGCCAGGACAGAGACGTGTTCTACGTTGTCCCTTCTCGTCATGCAGTTTGTGCCTCTGCTGCTTCTGCTGTTAGGAATCGCTCCTTGAAAGACGAGCGAGAGCGTCCTTCCGGGTGCATTGCACTGAGTCGAGTGCTCGCTCGGGACTTTGCTCTCGGGGCCAAGGCAAGAGGGCGTGCTTGCCCGCAGAACTGAGAACACGCTGTTGGGCAGAGCTGCAACTGACCGCTGGAGTTCAGCTCTCGCCGGACGGCAGAAGGCGAAGAACGAAGCCGCTTGCGAGCGGCGCAGTGCAGCGAAGAGCTCTCCGAATTCGCCGCTAGCTCCACGGTCCTTCTCAGCTGCGAGTAGCAGCGCTCGCAGTACACAGGGCTTCGCAAGGCCCGAAGACCCGGAGGGAAGTATGGCACACGAAAATGTGCCAGGACAGAGACGTGTTCTACGTTGTCCCTTCTCGTCATGCAGTTTGTGCCTCTGCTGCTTCTGCTGTTAGGAATCGCTCCTTGAAAGACGAGCGAGAGCGTCCTTCCGGGTGCATTGCACTGAGTCGAGTGCTCGCTCGGGACTTTGCACTCGGGGCCAAGGCAAGAGGGCGTGCTTGCCCGCAGAACTGAGAACACGCTGTTGGGCAGAGCTGCAACTGACCGCTGGAGTTCAGCTCTCGCCGGACGGCAGAAGGCGAAGAACGAAGCCGCTTGCGAGCGGCGCAGTGCAGCGAAGAGCTCTCCGAATTCGCCGCTAGCTCCACGGTCCTTCTCAGCTGCGAGTAGCAGCGCTCGCAGTACACAGGGCTTCGCAAGGCCCGAAGACCCGGAGGGAAGTATCGCACACGAAAATGTGCCAGGACAGAGACGTGTTCTACGTTGTCCCTTCTCGTCATGCAGTTTGTGCCTCTGCTGCTTCTGCTGTTAGGAATCGCTCCTTGAAAGGCGAGCGAGAGCGTCCTTCCGGGTGCATTGCACTGAGTCGAGTGCTCGCTCGGGACTTTGCTCTCGGGGCCAAGGCAAGAGGGCGTGCTTGCCCGCAGAACTGAGAACACGCTGTTGGGCAGAGCTGCAACTGACCGCTGGAGTTCAGCTCTCGCCGGACGGCAGAAGGCGAAGAACGAAGCCGCTTGCGAGCGGCGCAGTGCAGCGAAGAGCTCTCCGAATTCGCCGCTAGCTCCACGGTCCTTCTCAGCTGCGAGTAGCAGCGCTCGCAGTACACAGGGCTTCGCAAGGCCCGAAGACCCGGAGGGAAGTATGGCACACGAAAATGTGCCAGGACAGAGACGTGTTCTACGTTGTCCCTTCTCGTCATGCAGTTTGTGCCTCTGCTGCTTCTGCTGTTAGGAATCGCTCCTTGAAAGACGAGCGAGAGCGTCCTTCCGGGTGCATTGCACTGAGTCGAGTGCTCGCTCGGGGCTTTGCTCTCGGGGCCAAGGCAAGAGGGCGTGCTTGCCCGCAGAACTGAGAACACGCTGTTGGGCAGAGCTGCAACTGACCGCTGGAGTTCAGCTCTCGCCGGACGGCAGAAGGCGAAGAACGAAGCCGCTTGCGAGCGGCGCAGTGCAGCGAAGAGCTCTCCGAATTCGCCGCTAGCTCCACGGTCCTTCTCAGCTGCGAGTAGCAGCGCTCGCAGTACACAGAGCTTCGCAAGGCCCGAAGACCTGGAGGGAAGTATGGCACACGGAAATGTGCCAGGACAGAGACGTGTTCTACGTTGTCCCTTCTCGTCATGCAGTTTGTGCCTCTGCTGCTTCTGCTGTTAGGAATCGCTCCTTGAAAGACGAGCGAGAGCGTCCTTCCGGGTGCATTGCACTGAGTCGAGTGCTCGCTCGGGGCTTTGCTCTCGGGGCCAAGGCAAGAGGGCGTGCTTGCCCGCAGAACTGAGAACACGCTGTTGGGCAGAGCTGCAACTGACCGCTGGAGTTCAGCTCTCGCCGGACGGCAGAAGGCGAAGAACGAAGCCGCTTGCGAGCGGCGCAGTGCAGCGAAGAGCTCTCCGAATTCGCCGCTAGCTCCACGGTCCTTCTCAGCTGCGAGTAGCAGCGCTCGCAGTACACAGAGCTTCGCAAGGCCCGAAGACCCGGAGGGAAGTATGGCACACGGAAATGTGCCAGGACAGAGACGTGTTCTACGTTGTCCCTTCTCGTCATGCAGTTTGTGCCTCTGCTGCTTCTGCTGTTAGGAATCGCTCCTTGAAAGACGAGCGAGAGCGTCCTTCCGGGTGCATTGCACTGAGTCGAGTGCTCGCTCGGGGCTTTGCTCTCGGGGCCAAGGCAAGAGGGCGTGCTTGCCCGCAGAACTGAGAACACGCTGTTGGGCAGAGCTGCAACTGACCGCTGGAGTTCAGCTCTCGCCGGACGGCAGAAGGCGAAGAACGAAGCCGCTTGCGAGCGGCGCAGTGCAGCGAAGAGCTCTCCGAATTCGCCGCTAGCTCCACGGTCCTTCTCAGCTGCGAGTAGCAGCGCTCGCAGTACACAGAGCTTCGCAAGGCCCGAAGACCCGGAGGGAAGTATCGCACACGAAAATGTGCCAGGACAGAGACGTGTTCTACGTTGTCCCTTCTCGTCATGCAGTTTGTGCCTCTGCTGCTTCTGCTGTTAGGAATCGCTCCTTGAAAGACGAGCGAGAGCGTCCTTCCGGGTGCATTGCACTGAGTCGAGTGCTCGCTCGGGACTTTGCTCTCGGGGCCAAGGCAAGAGGGCGTGCTTGCCCGCAGAACTGAGAACACGCTGTTGGGCAGAGCTGCAACTGACCGCTGGAGTTCAGCTCTCGCCGGACGGCAGAAGGCGAAGAACGAAGCCGCTTGCGAGCGGCGCAGTGCAGCGAAGAGCTCTCCGAATTCGCCGCTAGCTCCACGGTCCTTCTCAGCTGCGAGTAGCAGCGCTCGCAGTACACAGAGCTTCGCAAGGCCCGAAGACCCGGAGGGAAGTATCGCACACGAAAATGTGCCAGGACAGAGACGTGTTCTACGTTGTCCCTTCTCGTCATGCAGTTTGTGCCTCTGCTGCTTCTGCTGTTAGGAATCGCTCCTTGAAAGACGAGCGAGAGCGTCCTTCCGGGTGCATTGCACTGAGTCGAGTGCTCGCTCGGGACTTTGCACTCGGGGCCAAGGCAAGAGGGCGTGCTTGCCCGCAGAACTGAGAACACGCTGTTGGGCAGAGCTGCAACTGACCGCTGGAGTTCAGCTCTCGCCGGACGGCAGAAGGCGAAGAACGAAGCCGCTTGCGAGCGGCGCAGTGCAGCGAAGAGCTCTCCGAATTCGCCGCTAGCTCCACGGTCCTTCTCAGCTGCGAGTAGCAGCGCTCGCAGTACACAGGGCTTCGCAAGGCCCGAAGACCCGGAGGGAAGTATCGCACACGGAAATGTGCCAGGACAGAGACGTGTTCTACGTTGTCCCTTCTCGTCATGCAGTTTGTGCCTCTGCTGCTTCTGCTGTTAGGAATCGCTCCTTGAAAGACGAGCGAGAGCGTCCTTCCGGGTGCATTGCACTGAGTCGAGTGCTCGCTCGGGACTTTGCTCTCGGGGCCAAGGCAAGAGGGCGTGCTTGCCCGCAGAACTGAGAACACGCTGTTGGGCAGAGCTGCAACTGACCGCTGGAGTTCAGCTCTCGCCGGACGGCAGAAGGCGAAGAACGAAGCCGCTTGCGAGCGGCGCAGTGCAGCGAAGAGCTCTCCGAATTCGCCGCTAGCTCCACGGTCCTTCTCAGCTGCGAGTAGCAGCGCTCGCAGTACACAGGGCTTCGCAAGGCCCGAAGACCCGGAGGGAAGTATGGCACACGAAAATGTGCCAGGACAGAGACGTGTTCTACGTTGTCCCTTCTCGTCATGCAGTTTGTGCCTCTGCTGCTTCTGCTGTTAGGAATCGCTCCTTGAAAGACGAGCGAGAGCGTCCTTCCGGGTGCATTGCACTGAGTCGAGTGCTCGCTCGGGACTTTGCTCTCGGGGCCAAGGCAAGAGGGCGTGCTTGCCCGCAGAACTGAGAACACGCTGTTGGGCAGAGCTGCAACTGACCGCTGGAGTTCAGCTCTCGCCGGACGGCAGAAGGCGAAGAACGAAGCCGCTTGCGAGCGGCGCAGTGCAGCGAAGAGCTCTCCGAATTCGCCGCTAGCTCCACGGTCCTTCTCAGCTGCGAGTAGCAGCGCTCGCAGTACACAGAGCTTCGCAAGGCCCGAAGACCCGGAGGGAAGTATGGCACACGGAAATGTGCCAGGACAGAGACGTGTTCTACGTTGTCCCTTCTCGTCATGCAGTTTGTGCCTCTGCTGCTTCTGCTGTTAGGAATCGCTCCTTGAAAGACGAGCGAGAGCGTCCTTCCGGGTGCATTGCACTGAGTCGAGTGCTCGCTCGGGACTTTGCTCTCGGGGCCAAGGCAAGAGGGCGTGCTTGCCCGCAGAACTGAGAACACGCTGTTGGGCAGAGCTGCAACTGACCGCTGGAGTTCAGCTCTCGCCGGACGGCAGAAGGCGAAGAACGAAGCCGCTTGCGAGCGGCGCAGTGCAGCGAAGAGCTCTCCGAATTCGCCGCTAGCTCCACGGTCCTTCTCAGCTGCGAGTAGCAGCGCTCGCAGTACACAGAGCTTCGCAAGGCCCGAAGACCCGGAGGGAAGTATGGCACACGGAAATGCGCCAGGACAGAGACGTGTTCTACGTTGTCCCTTCTCGTCATGCAGTTTGTGCCTCTGCTGCTTCTGCTGTTAGGAATCGCTCCTTGAAAGGCGAGCGACAGCGTCCTTCCGGGTGCATTGCACTGAGTCGAGTGCTCGCTCGGGGCTTTGCTCTCGGGGCCAAGGCAAGAGGGCGTGCTTGCCCGCAGAACTGAGAACACGCTGTTGGGCAGAGCTGCAACTGACCGCTGGAGTTCAGCTCTCGCCGGACGGCAGAAGGCGAAGAACGAAGCCGCTTGCGAGCGGCGCAGTGCAGCGAAGAGCTCTCCGAATTCGCCGCTAGCTCCACGGTCCTTCTCAGCTGCGAGTAGCAGCGCTCGCAGTACACAGAGCTTCGCAAGGCCCGAAGACCCGGAGGGAAGTATGGCACACGGAAATGCGCCAGGACAGAGACGTGTTCTACGTTGTCCCTTCTCGTCATGCAGTTTGTGCCTCTGCTGCTTCTGCTGTTAGGAATCGCTCCTTGAAAGACGAGCGAGAGCGTCCTTCCGGGTGCATTGCACTGAGTCGAGTGCTCGCTCGGGACTTTGCTCTCGGGGCCAAGGCAAGAGGGCGTGCTTGCCCGCAGAACTGAGAACACGCTGTTGGGCAGAGCTGCAACTGACCGCTGGAGTTCAGCTCTCGCCGGACGGCAGAAGGCGAAGAACGAAGCCGCTTGCGAGCGGCGCAGTGCAGCGAAGAGCTCTCCGAATTCGCCGCTAGCTCCACGGTCTTTCTCAGCTGCGAGTAGCAGCGCTCGCAGTACACAGGGCTTCGCAAGGCCCGAAGACCCGGAGGGAAGTATCGCACACGAAAATGTGCCAGGACAGAGACGTGTTCTACGTTGTCCCTTCTCGTCATGCAGTTTGTGCCTCTGCTGCTTCTGCTGTTAGGAATCGCTCCTTGAAAGGCGAGCGAGAGCGTCCTTCCGGGTGCATTGCACTGAGTCGAGTGCTCGCTCGGGACTTTGCTCTCGGGGCCAAGGCAAGAGGGCGTGCTTGCCCGCAGAACTGAGAACACGCTGTTGGGCAGAGCTGCAACTGACCGCTGGAGTTCAGCTCTCGCCGGACGGCAGAAGGCGAAGAACGAAGCCGCTTGCGAGCGGCGCAGTGCAGCGAAGAGCTCTCCGAATTCGCCGCTAGCTCCACGGTCCTTCTCAGCTGCGAGTAGCAGCGCTCGCAGTACACAGGGCTTCGCAAGGCCCGAAGACCCGGAGGGAAGTATGGCACACGAAAATGCGCCAGGACAGAGACGTGTTCTACGTTGTCCCTTCTCGTCATGCAGTTTGTGCCTCTGCTGCTTCTGCTGTTAGGAATCGCTCCTTGAAAGACGAGCGAGAGCGTCCTTCCGGGTGCATTGCACTGAGTCGAGTGCTCGCTCGGGACTTTGCTCTCGGGGCCAAGGCAAGAGGGCGTGCTTGCCCGCAGAACTGAGAACACGCTGTTGGGCAGAGCTGCAACTGACCGCTGGAGTTCAGCTCTCGCCGGACGGCAGAAGGCGAAGAACGAAGCCGCTTGCGAGCGGCGCAGTGCAGCGAAGAGCTCTCCGAATTCGCCGCTAGCTCCACGGTCCTTCTCAGCTGCGAGTAGCAGCGCTCGCAGTACACAGAGCTTCGCAAGGCCCGAAGACCCGGAGGGAAGTATCGCACACGGAAATGTGCCAGGACAGAGACGTGTTCTACGTTGTCCCTTCTCGTCATGCAGTTTGTGCCTCTGCTGCTTCTGCTGTTAGGAATCGCTCCTTGAAAGACGAGCGAGAGCGTCCTTCCGGGTGCATTGCACTGAGTCGAGTGCTCGCTCGGGACTTTGCTCTCGGGGCCAAGGCAAGAGGGCGTGCTTGCCCGCAGAACTGAGAACACGCTGTTGGGCAGAGCTGCAACTGACCGCTGGAGTTCAGCTCTCGCCGGACGGCAGAAGGCGAAGAACGAAGCCGCTTGCGAGCGGCGCAGTGCAGCGAAGAGCTCTCCGAATTCGCCGCTAGCTCCACGGTCCTTCTCAGCTGCGAGTAGCAGCGCTCGCAGTACACAGAGCTTCGCAAGGCCCGAAGACCCGGAGGGAAGTATGGCACACGGAAATGCGCCAGGACAGAGACGTGTTCTACGTTGTCCCTTCTCGTCATGCAGTTTGTGCCTCTGCTGCTTCTGCTGTTAGGAATCGCTCCTTGAAAGGCGAGCGACAGCGTCCTTCCGGGTGCATTGCACTGAGTCGAGTGCTCGCTCGGGGCTTTGCTCTCGGGGCCAAGGCAAGAGGGCGTGCTTGCCCGCAGAACTGAGAACACGCTGTTGGGCAGAGCTGCAACTGACCGCTGGAGTTCAGCTCTCGCCGGACGGCAGAAGGCGAAGAACGAAGCCGCTTGCGAGCGGCGCAGTGCAGCGAAGAGCTCTCCGAATTCGCCGCTAGCTCCACGGTCCTTCTCAGCTGCGAGTAGCAGCGCTCGCAGTACACAGAGCTTCGCAAGGCCCGAAGACCCGGAGGGAAGTATGGCACACGGAAATGCGCCAGGACAGAGACGTGTTCTACGTTGTCCCTTCTCGTCATGCAGTTTGTGCCTCTGCTGCTTCTGCTGTTAGGAATCGCTCCTTGAAAGACGAGCGAGAGCGTCCTTCCGGGTGCATTGCACTGAGTCGAGTGCTCGCTCGGGACTTTGCTCTCGGGGCCAAGGCAAGAGGGCGTGCTTGCCCGCAGAACTGAGAACACGCTGTTGGGCAGAGCTGCAACTGACCGCTGGAGTTCAGCTCTCGCCGGACGGCAGAAGGCGAAGAACGAAGCCGCTTGCGAGCGGCGCAGTGCAGCGAAGAGCTCTCCGAATTCGCCGCTAGCTCCACGGTCTTTCTCAGCTGCGAGTAGCAGCGCTCGCAGTACACAGGGCTTCGCAAGGCCCGAAGACCCGGAGGGAAGTATCGCACACGAAAATGTGCCAGGACAGAGACGTGTTCTACGTTGTCCCTTCTCGTCATGCAGTTTGTGCCTCTGCTGCTTCTGCTGTTAGGAATCGCTCCTTGAAAGGCGAGCGAGAGCGTCCTTCCGGGTGCATTGCACTGAGTCGAGTGCTCGCTCGGGACTTTGCTCTCGGGGCCAAGGCAAGAGGGCGTGCTTGCCCGCAGAACTGAGAACACGCTGTTGGGCAGAGCTGCAACTGACCGCTGGAGTTCAGCTCTCGCCGGACGGCAGAAGGCGAAGAACGAAGCCGCTTGCGAGCGGCGCAGTGCAGCGAAGAGCTCTCCGAATTCGCCGCTAGCTCCACGGTCCTTCTCAGCTGCGAGTAGCAGCGCTCGCAGTACACAGGGCTTCGCAAGGCCCGAAGACCCGGAGGGAAGTATCGCACACGAAAATGTGCCAGGACAGAGACGTGTTCTACGTTGTCCCTTCTCGTCATGCAGTTTGTGCCTCTGCTGCTTCTGCTGTTAGGAATCGCTCCTTGAAAGACGAGCGAGAGCGTCCTTCCGGGTGCATTGCACTGAGTCGAGTGCTCGCTCGGGACTTTGCTCTCGGGGCCAAGGCAAGAGGGCGTGCTTGCCCGCAGAACTGAGAACACGCTGTTGGGCAGAGCTGCAACTGACCGCTGGAGTTCAGCTCTCGCCGGACGGCAGAAGGCGAAGAACGAAGCCGCTTGCGAGCGGCGCAGTGCAGCGAAGAGCTCTCCGAATTCGCCGCTAGCTCCACGGTCCTTCTCAGCTGCGAGTAGCAGCGCTCGCAGTACACAGAGCTTCGCAAGGCCCGAAGACCCGGAGAGAAGTATCGCACACGGAAATGTGCCAGGACAGAGACGTGTTCTACGTTGTCCCTTCTCGTCATGCAGTTTGTGCCTCTGCTGCTTCTGCTGTTAGGAATCGCTCCTTGAAAGACGAGCGAGAGCGTCCTTCCGGGTGCATTGCACTGAGTCGAGTGCTCGCTCGGGACTTTGCTCTCGGGGCCAAGGCAAGAGGGCGTGCTTGCCCGCAGAACTGAGAACACGCTGTTGGGCAGAGCTGCAACTGACCGCTGGAGTTCAGCTGTCGCCGGACGGCAGAAGGCGAAGAACGAAGCCGCTTGCGAGCGGCGCAGTGCAGCGAAGAGCTCTCCGAATTCGCCGCTAGCTCCACGGTCCTTCTCAGCTGCGAGTAGCAGCGCTCGCAGTACACAGAGCTTCGCAAGGCCCGAAGACCCGGAGGGAAGTATCGCACACGAAAATGTGCCAGGACAGAGACGTGTTCTACGTTGTCCCTTCTCGTCATGCAGTTTGTGCCTCTGCTGCTTCTGCTGTTAGGAATCGCTCCTTGAAAGACGAGCGAGAGCGTCCTTCCGGGTGCATTGCACTGAGTCGAGTGCTCGCTCGGGACTTTGCACTCGGGGCCAAGGCAAGAGGGCGTGCTTGCCCGCAGAACTGAGAACACGCTGTTGGGCAGAGCTGCAACTGACCGCTGGAGTTCAGCTGTCGCCGGACGGCAGAAGGCGAAGAACGAAGCCGCTTGCGAGCGGCGCAGTGCAGCGAAGAGCTCTCCGAATTCGCCGCTAGCTCCACGGTCCTTCTCAGCTGCGAGTAGCAGCGCTCGCAGTACACAGAGCTTCGCAAGGCCCGAAGACCCGGAGGGAAGTATCGCACACGAAAATGTGCCAGGACAGAGACGTGTTCTACGTTGTCCCTTCTCGTCATGCAGTTTGTGCCTCTGCTGCTTCTGCTGTTAGGAATCGCTCCTTGAAAGGCGAGCGAGAGCGTCCTTCCGGGTGCATTGCACTGAGTCGAGTGCTCGCTCGGGACTTTGCTCTCGGGGCCAAGGCAAGAGGGCGTGCTTGCCCGCAGAACTGAGAACACGCTGTTGGGCAGAGCTGCAACTGACCGCTGGAGTTCAGCTCTCGCCGGACGGCAGAAGGCGAAGAACGAAGCCGCTTGCGAGCGGCGCAGTGCAGCGAAGAGCTCTCCGAATTCGCCGCTAGCTCCACGGTCCTTCTCAGCTGCGAGTAGCAGCGCTCGCAGTACACAGGGCTTCGCAAGGCCCGAAGACCCGGAGGGAAGTATCGCACACGAAAATGTGCCAGGACAGAGACGTGTTCTACGTTGTCCCTTCTCGTCATGCAGTTTGTGCCTCTGCTGCTTCTGCTGTAGGTAATCGCTCCTTGAAAGACGAGCGAGAGCGTCCTTCCGGGTGCATTGCACTGAGTCGAGTGCTCGCTCGGGTCTTTGCACTCGGGGCCAAGGCAAGAGGGCGTGCTTGCCCGCAGAACTGAGAACACGCTGTTGGGCAGAGCTGCAACTGACCGCTGGAGTTCAGCTCTCGCCGGACGGCAGAAGGCGAAGAACGAAGCCGCTTGCGAGCGGCGCAGTGCAGCGAAGAGCTCTCCGAATTCGCCGCTAGCTCCACGGTCCTTCTCAGCTGCGAGTAGCAGCGCTCGCAGTACACAGAGCTTCGCAAGGCCCGAAGACCCGGAGGGAAGTATCGCACACGAAAATGTGCCAGGACAGAGACGTGTTCTACGTTGTCCCTTCTCGTCATGCAGTTTGTGCCTCTGCTGCTTCTGCTGTTAGGAATCGCTCCTTGAAAGACGAGCGAGAGCGTCCTTCCGGGTGCATTGCACTGAGTCGAGTGCTCGCTCGGGACTTTGCTCTCGGGGCCAAGGCAAGAGGGCGTGCTTGCCCGCAGAACTGAGAACACGCTGTTGGGCAGAGCTGCAACTGACCGCTGGAGTTCAGCTCTCGCCGGACGGCAGAAGGCGAAGAACGAAGCCGCTTGCGAGCGGCGCAGTGCAGCGAAGAGCTCTCCGAATTCGCCGATAGCTCCACGGTCCTTCTCAGCTGCGAGTAGCAGCGCTCGCAGTACACAGGGCTTCGCAAGGCCCGAAGACCCGGAGGGAAGTATCGCACACGAAAATGTGCCAGGACAGAGACGTGTTCTACGTTGTCCCTTCTCGTCATGCAGTTTGTGCCTCTGCTGCTTCTGCTGTTAGGAATCGCTCCTTGAAAGACGAGCGAGAGCGTCCTTCCGGGTGCATTGCACTGAGTCGAGTGCTCGCTCGGGACTTTGCTCTCGGGGCCAAGGCAAGAGGGCGTGCTTGCCCGCAGAACTGAGAACACGCTGTTGGGCAGAGCTGCAACTGACCGCTGGAGTTCAGCTCTCGCCGGACGGCAGAAGGCGAAGAACGAAGCCGCTTGCGAGCGGCGCAGTGCAGCGAAGAGCTCTCCGAATTCGCCGCTAGCTCCACGGTCCTTCTCAGCTGCGAGTAGCAGCGCTCGCAGTACACAGGGCTTCGCAAGGCCCGAAGACCCGGAGGGAAGTATGGCACACGAAAATGTGCCAGGACAGAGACGTGTTCTACGTTGTCCCTTCTCGTCATGCAGTTTGTGCCTCTGCTGCTTCTGCTGTTAGGAATCGCTCCTTGAAAGACGAGCGAGAGCGTCCTTCCGGGTGCATTGCACTGAGTCGAGTGCTCGCTCGGGACTTTGCACTCGGGGCCAAGGCAAGAGGGCGTGCTTGCCCGCAGAACTGAGAACACGCTGTTGGGCAGAGCTGCAACTGACCGCTGGAGTTCAGCTCTCGCCGGACGGCAGAAGGCGAAGAACGAAGCCGCTTGCGAGCGGCGCAGTGCAGCGAAGAGCTCTCCGAATTCGCCGCTAGCTCCACGGTCCTTCTCAGCTGCGAGTAGCAGCGCTCGCAGTACACAGGGCTTCGCAAGGCCCGAAGACCCGGAGGGAAGTATCGCACACGAAAATGTGCCAGGACAGAGACGTGTTCTACGTTGTCCCTTCTCGTCATGCAGTTTGTGCCTCTGCTGCTTCTGCTGTTAGGAATCGCTCCTTGAAAGGCGAGCGAGAGCGTCCTTCCGGGTGCATTGCACTGAGTCGAGTGCTCGCTCGGGACTTTGCTCTCGGGGCCAAGGCAAGAGGGCGTGCTTGCCCGCAGAACTGAGAACACGCTGTTGGGCAGAGCTGCAACTGACCGCTGGAGTTCAGCTCTCGCCGGACGGCAGAAGGCGAAGAACGAAGCCGCTTGCGAGCGGCGCAGTGCAGCGAAGAGCTCTCCGAATTCGCCGCTAGCTCCACGGTCCTTCTCAGCTGCGAGTAGCAGCGCTCGCAGTACACAGGGCTTCGCAAGGCCCGAAGACCCGGAGGGAAGTATGGCACACGAAAATGTGCCAGGACAGAGACGTGTTCTACGTTGTCCCTTCTCGTCATGCAGTTTGTGCCTCTGCTGCTTCTGCTGTTAGGAATCGCTCCTTGAAAGACGAGCGAGAGCGTCCTTCCGGGTGCATTGCACTGAGTCGAGTGCTCGCTCGGGGCTTTGCTCTCGGGGCCAAGGCAAGAGGGCGTGCTTGCCCGCAGAACTGAGAACACGCTGTTGGGCAGAGCTGCAACTGACCGCTGGAGTTCAGCTCTCGCCGGACGGCAGAAGGCGAAGAACGAAGCCGCTTGCGAGCGGCGCAGTGCAGCGAAGAGCTCTCCGAATTCGCCGCTAGCTCCACGGTCCTTCTCAGCTGCGAGTAGCAGCGCTCGCAGTACACAGAGCTTCGCAAGGCCCGAAGACCCGGAGGGAAGTATGGCACACGGAAATGTGCCAGGACAGAGACGTGTTCTACGTTGTCCCTTCTCGTCATGCAGTTTGTGCCTCTGCTGCTTCTGCTGTTAGGAATCGCTCCTTGAAAGACGAGCGAGAGCGTCCTTCCGGGTGCATTGCACTGAGTCGAGTGCTCGCTCGGGGCTTTGCTCTCGGGGCCAAGGCAAGAGGGCGTGCTTGCCCGCAGAACTGAGAACACGCTGTTGGGCAGAGCTGCAACTGACCGCTGGAGTTCAGCTCTCGCCGGACGGCAGAAGGCGAAGAACGAAGCCGCTTGCGAGCGGCGCAGTGCAGCGAAGAGCTCTCCGAATTCGCCGCTAGCTCCACGGTCCTTCTCAGCTGCGAGTAGCAGCGCTCGCAGTACACAGAGCTTCGCAAGGCCCGAAGACCCGGAGGGAAGTATGGCACACGGAAATGTGCCAGGACAGAGACGTGTTCTACGTTGTCCCTTCTCGTCATGCAGTTTGTGCCTCTGCTGCTTCTGCTGTTAGGAATCGCTCCTTGAAAGACGAGCGAGAGCGTCCTTCCGGGTGCATTGCACTGAGTCGAGTGCTCGCTCGGGGCTTTGCTCTCGGGGCCAAGGCAAGAGGGCGTGCTTGCCCGCAGAACTGAGAACACGCTGTTGGGCAGAGCTGCAACTGACCGCTGGAGTTCAGCTCTCGCCGGACGGCAGAAGGCGAAGAACGAAGCCGCTTGCGAGCGGCGCAGTGCAGCGAAGAGCTCTCCGAATTCGCCGCTAGCTCCACGGTCCTTCTCAGCTGCGAGTAGCAGCGCTCGCAGTACACAGAGCTTCGCAAGGCCCGAAGACCCGGAGGGAAGTATCGCACACGAAAATGTGCCAGGACAGAGACGTGTTCTACGTTGTCCCTTCTCGTCATGCAGTTTGTGCCTCTGCTGCTTCTGCTGTTAGGAATCGCTCCTTGAAAGACGAGCGAGAGCGTCCTTCCGGGTGCATTGCACTGAGTCGAGTGCTCGCTCGGGACTTTGCTCTCGGGGCCAAGGCAAGAGGGCGTGCTTGCCCGCAGAACTGAGAACACGCTGTTGGGCAGAGCTGCAACTGACCGCTGGAGTTCAGCTCTCGCCGGACGGCAGAAGGCGAAGAACGAAGCCGCTTGCGAGCGGCGCAGTGCAGCGAAGAGCTCTCCGAATTCGCCGCTAGCTCCACGGTCCTTCTCAGCTGCGAGTAGCAGCGCTCGCAGTACACAGAGCTTCGCAAGGCCCGAAGACCCGGAGGGAAGTATCGCACACGAAAATGTGCCAGGACAGAGACGTGTTCTACGTTGTCCCTTCTCGTCATGCAGTTTGTGCCTCTGCTGCTTCTGCTGTTAGGAATCGCTCCTTGAAAGACGAGCGAGAGCGTCCTTCCGGGTGCATTGCACTGAGTCGAGTGCTCGCTCGGGACTTTGCACTCGGGGCCAAGGCAAGAGGGCGTGCTTGCCCGCAGAACTGAGAACACGCTGTTGGGCAGAGCTGCAACTGACCGCTGGAGTTCAGCTCTCGCCGGACGGCAGAAGGCGAAGAACGAAGCCGCTTGCGAGCGGCGCAGTGCAGCGAAGAGCTCTCCGAATTCGCCGCTAGCTCCACGGTCCTTCTCAGCTGCGAGTAGCAGCGCTCGCAGTACACAGGGCTTCGCAAGGCCCGAAGACCCGGAGGGAAGTATCGCACACGGAAATGTGCCAGGACAGAGACGTGTTCTACGTTGTCCCTTCTCGTCATGCAGTTTGTGCCTCTGCTGCTTCTGCTGTTAGGAATCGCTCCTTGAAAGACGAGCGAGAGCGTCCTTCCGGGTGCATTGCACTGAGTCGAGTGCTCGCTCGGGACTTTGCTCTCGGGGCCAAGGCAAGAGGGCGTGCTTGCCCGCAGAACTGAGAACACGCTGTTGGGCAGAGCTGCAACTGACCGCTGGAGTTCAGCTCTCGCCGGACGGCAGAAGGCGAAGAACGAAGCCGCTTGCGAGCGGCGCAGTGCAGCGAAGAGCTCTCCGAATTCGCCGCTAGCTCCACGGTCCTTCTCAGCTGCGAGTAGCAGCGCTCGCAGTACACAGGGCTTCGCAAGGCCCGAAGACCCGGAGGGAAGTATGGCACACGAAAATGTGCCAGGACAGAGACGTGTTCTACGTTGTCCCTTCTCGTCATGCAGTTTGTGCCTCTGCTGCTTCTGCTGTTAGGAATCGCTCCTTGAAAGACGAGCGAGAGCGTCCTTCCGGGTGCATTGCACTGAGTCGAGTGCTCGCTCGGGACTTTGCTCTCGGGGCCAAGGCAAGAGGGCGTGCTTGCCCGCAGAACTGAGAACACGCTGTTGGGCAGAGCTGCAACTGACCGCTGGAGTTCAGCTCTCGCCGGACGGCAGAAGGCGAAGAACGAAGCCGCTTGCGAGCGGCGCAGTGCAGCGAAGAGCTCTCCGAATTCGCCGCTAGCTCCACGGTCCTTCTCAGCTGCGAGTAGCAGCGCTCGCAGTACACAGAGCTTCGCAAGGCCCGAAGACCCGGAGGGAAGTATGGCACACGGAAATGTGCCAGGACAGAGACGTGTTCTACGTTGTCCCTTCTCGTCATGCAGTTTGTGCCTCTGCTGCTTCTGCTGTTAGGAATCGCTCCTTGAAAGACGAGCGAGAGCGTCCTTCCGGGTGCATTGCACTGAGTCGAGTGCTCGCTCGGGACTTTGCTCTCGGGGCCAAGGCAAGAGGGCGTGCTTGCCCGCAGAACTGAGAACACGCTGTTGGGCAGAGCTGCAACTGACCGCTGGAGTTCAGCTCTCGCCGGACGGCAGAAGGCGAAGAACGAAGCCGCTTGCGAGCGGCGCAGTGCAGCGAAGAGCTCTCCGAATTCGCCGCTAGCTCCACGGTCCTTCTCAGCTGCGAGTAGCAGCGCTCGCAGTACACAGAGCTTCGCAAGGCCCGAAGACCCGGAGGGAAGTATGGCACACGGAAATGCGCCAGGACAGAGACGTGTTCTACGTTGTCCCTTCTCGTCATGCAGTTTGTGCCTCTGCTGCTTCTGCTGTTAGGAATCGCTCCTTGAAAGGCGAGCGAGAGCGTCCTTCCGGGTGCATTGCACTGAGTCGAGTGCTCGCTCGGGGCTTTGCTCTCGGGGCCAAGGCAAGAGGGCGTGCTTGCCCGCAGAACTGAGAACACGCTGTTGGGCAGAGCTGCAACTGACCGCTGGAGTTCAGCTCTCGCCGGACGGCAGAAGGCGAAGAACGAAGCCGCTTGCGAGCGGCGCAGTGCAGCGAAGAGCTCTCCGAATTCGCCGCTAGCTCCACGGTCCTTCTCAGCTGCGAGTAGCAGCGCTCGCAGTACACAGAGCTTCGCAAGGCCCGAAGACCCGGAGGGAAGTATGGCACACGGAAATGCGCCAGGACAGAGACGTGTTCTACGTTGTCCCTTCTCGTCATGCAGTTTGTGCCTCTGCTGCTTCTGCTGTTAGGAATCGCTCCTTGAAAGACGAGCGAGAGCGTCCTTCCGGGTGCATTGCACTGAGTCGAGTGCTCGCTCGGGACTTTGCTCTCGGGGCCAAGGCAAGAGGGCGTGCTTGCCCGCAGAACTGAGAACACGCTGTTGGGCAGAGCTGCAACTGACCGCTGGAGTTCAGCTCTCGCCGGACGGCAGAAGGCGAAGAACGAAGCCGCTTGCGAGCGGCGCAGTGCAGCGAAGAGCTCTCCGAATTCGCCGCTAGCTCCACGGTCTTTCTCAGCTGCGAGTAGCAGCGCTCGCAGTACACAGGGCTTCGCAAGGCCCGAAGACCCGGAGGGAAGTATCGCACACGAAAATGTGCCAGGACAGAGACGTGTTCTACGTTGTCCCTTCTCGTCATGCAGTTTGTGCCTCTGCTGCTTCTGCTGTTAGGAATCGCTCCTTGAAAGGCGAGCGAGAGCGTCCTTCCGGGTGCATTGCACTGAGTCGAGTGCTCGCTCGGGACTTTGCTCTCGGGGCCAAGGCAAGAGGGCGTGCTTGCCCGCAGAACTGAGAACACGCTGTTGGGCAGAGCTGCAACTGACCGCTGGAGTTCAGCTCTCGCCGGACGGCAGAAGGCGAAGAACGAAGCCGCTTGCGAGCGGCGCAGTGCAGCGAAGAGCTCTCCGAATTCGCCGCTAGCTCCACGGTCCTTCTCAGCTGCGAGTAGCAGCGCTCGCAGTACACAGGGCTTCGCAAGGCCCGAAGACCCGGAGGGAAGTATCGCACACGAAAATGCGCCAGGACAGAGACGTGTTCTACGTTGTCCCTTCTCGTCATGCAGTTTGTGCCTCTGCTGCTTCTGCTGTTAGGAATCGCTCCTTGAAAGACGAGCGAGAGCGTCCTTCCGGGTGCATTGCACTGAGTCGAGTGCTCGCTCGGGGCTTTGCTCTCGGGGCCAAGGCAAGAGGGCGTGCTTGCCCGCAGAACTGAGAACACGCTGTTGGGCAGAGCTGCAACTGACCGCTGGAGTTCAGCTCTCGCCGGACGGCAGAAGGCGAAGAACGAAGCCGCTTGCGAGCGGCGCAGTGCAGCGAAGAGCTCTCCGAATTCGCCGCTAGCTCCACGGTCCTTCTCAGCTGCGAGTAGCAGCGCTCGCAGTACACAGAGCTTCGCAAGGCCCGAAGACCCGGAGGGAAGTATGGCACACGGAAATGCGCCAGGACAGAGACGTGTTCTACGTTGTCCCTTCTCGTCATGCAGTTTGTGCCTCTGCTGCTTCTGCTGTTAGGAATCGCTCCTTGAAAGGCGAGCGAGAGCGTCCTTCCGGGTGCATTGCACTGAGTCGAGTGCTCGCTCGGGACTTTGCTCTCGGGGCCAAGGCAAGAGGGCGTGCTTGCCCGCAGAACTGAGAACACGCTGTTGGGCAGAGCTGCAACTGACCGCTGGAGTTCAGCTCTCGCCGGACGGCAGAAGGCGAAGAACGAAGCCGCTTGCGAGCGGCGCAGTGCAGCGAAGAGCTCTCCGAATTCGCCGCTAGCTCCACGGTCCTTCTCAGCTGCGAGTAGCAGCGCTCGCAGTACACAGGGCTTCGCAAGGCCCGAAGACCCGGAGGGAAGTATCGCACACGAAAATGTGCCAGGACAGAGACGTGTTCTACGTTGTCCCTTCTCGTCATGCAGTTTGTGCCTCTGCTGCTTCTGCTGTAGGTAATCGCTCCTTGAAAGGCGAGCGAGAGCGTCCTTCCGGGTGCATTGCACTGAGTCGAGTGCTCGCTCGGGTCTTTGCACTCGGGGCCAAGGCAAGAGGGCGTGCTTGCCCGCAGAACTGAGAACACGCTGTTGGGCAGAGCTGCAACTGACCGCTGGAGTTCAGCTCTCGCCGGACGGCAAAAGGCGAAAACGAAGCCGCTTGCGAGCGGCGCAGTGCAGCGAAGAGCTCTCCGAATTCGCCGCTAGCTCCACGGTCCTTCTCAGCTGCGAGTAGCAGCGCTCGCAGTACACAGAGCTTCACAAGGCCCGAAGACCCGGAGGGAAGTATCGCACACGAAAATGTGCCAGGACAGAGACGTGTTCTACGTTGTCCCTTCTCGTCATGCAGTTTGTGCCTCTGCTGCTTTTGCTGTAGGTAATCGCTCCTTGAAAGACGAGCGAGAGCGTCCTTCCGGGTGCATTGCACTGAGTCGAGTGCTCGCTCGGGACTTTGCTCTCGGGGCCAAGGCAAGAGGGCGTGCTTGCCCGCAGAACTGAGAACACGCTGTTGGGCAGAGCTGCAACTGACCGCTGGAGTTCAGCTCTCGCCGGACGGCAGAAGGCGAAGAACGAAGCCGCTTGCGAGCGGCGCAGTGCAGTGAAGAGCTCTCCGAATTCGCCGCTAGCTCCACGGTCCTTCTCAGCTGCGAGTAGCAGCGCTCGCAGTACACAGGGCTTCGCACCTCTAAATGTTTTACTACTGTGTTATGATTCTGTCTTCAGTTAATAGAACCCGATATACAACAAAGAGATGGGAGCACATGGAGATGCATTGGAGAGCCTACGCTGGAGGTAACACATTCATTTTTTACTCAAACAAATCCAAATTAGAAATGTTGAAAATTACCTGGGGCCATTTCAACAGCCAGCAAACTGACTAACACAACCAATCTTTGGCTTCTATTCAATCCTTTGCTTGTTTTACCTGGACCTTGAAGATCTGTCTGCAGCCTTCCTCTCTGCAAATATATCACACTCGTCCTATTGAGAACCCATGGCTCATCACAGCTGCTTCGCCACGCCTGCTTCCAGAAGAACTGGCAACTACAAGCTGGGAGCCAAGAGATACAACACTTCACTTGGAAAAGGGCCTTCCATGAATCCTAGAATCCCAGAATGGTTTGGACTGGAAGCGACCTTAGAGACAAATTATCTTCTTCCCACATCCTGACACGGGCAGGGACACTTTTCCACTAGTCCAGGTTGCTCCATGTCCGCTCCAGCCTGGCCCTGGACGCTTCCTGCCATGGGGCTCCTACACAGCCTCTTTGAACAACATGTGCCTCAGCACCCACCCAAGGAAGAATTCCTTTCCAATATCCCATCTATCCCAGCCCTCTGGCAGTTTGAAGCTATTCCCCCTTGTCCTGCGAGTCCAGACCCTTTTCCAAAGTCCCTCCCCAGCTATCTTGGAGCCCCAGCAGGCACTGCAAAGGGCTCGAAGATCTCCCTGGAGCCTTCTGTTCTCCAGATTGGACACCCTCAGCTCTCCCAGACTGTCCTAGAGCAAAGAAGCTCCACCTTTCAAAGCACCTTAGACGCCTCCTACCGGCCAAACTCGATGGCAACGCTGGCCTTCCGGGCCCTACGGATATCGCTTCCGGTGTCGTTCGGGGTCACTCCCGGCTCTCTTCCCGCCCCCCATGGGGCCCTCAGGCGATGCCGCTCCTACGCCACTTCTGCCGCTGTCAGACCAACGGGGGGGCCGGGGGCCAGCCCAGACTCATCCACAATCCACACTGTCCTCGGCGGCTGCTGCGGGCTCACGGCGGCCCACACACCCGGAAGCAGAGCTCCGAACACAGAGGATCATAGCCCCACATTTGTGTTCGTCTCTGCACAAGGCAGGCCAGTCTTGCCATGCCCGGACTTTTCAGTTCAGCACGAGAATGAGAATACACCTGCGCCATGGGGGAGGAAACCTCTAAAGACTCCCTCATACGTGGTCGCTCAACTTAATGCCTAGGCACTTGCCATTCCTAAGGCTACACTAAAGCCTTTTTTACCTTGCGGGTAAGAAATGCCGTTGTTCTCGTGTGCAGCTAAAGGCGCAGCACAGGCAGGCCGGGACAAAAGCTGGGGCAGAGCCCTTCCTCACTCCTTCGCTGTGCTGTACTCCATGCAGCTAGAGCGAAGCGAGAAGGACGCGAGGAAGAAAAAGGCGTTCTTAAAGTAGCACCCTGGCAGCAGCCCTGAAAAGGCGCATAACACACGGCATCTCGCTGCCCTCCGTTCTACATACTCGCGGCTCCCTCTGCCGACTTGCAAAAGTTGCTACCAGAGCAGAGGCGGCCAGATTGAAGAGGCAGTGCCTAGGTTCACCTTCTCCTTACTGCACGTAAGCCACGTCCAGCTCCTCGCTGCACTCTGGATTTCCCTTCTCCGAGGCACTTACCGTGGTGCTGTGTGCAACTCGGCGCCTAGAAGTGACCGCCAATGCTTTCACAGCGGGCTGCAAGGGAACCAAGGAGCAGCACAAGCAGCAGTGCTTCAGCTTGCTCCTTCCGACTGCTAAGGGCACTTGGGAAGGCAAGCGAGAGTCAACCACCTTCCTCTCCTAGTAACGTGGTGCACACAAGCACGGGACTAGTGCCGCTTCGTTCACCGCCCTCGCCCAAGCGTGGAGCCGCTTTCACTTGCCGGCGGCCAGAAGCCGCTGCAAGGGCGCCACACAACCACAAGTGCGCCGGCAGCCAAGAGCTAGAGAACGCTGCTTCTGCCCAAGCCCGCCTAGGGCGTGCACCTTTGTTCTCAGAGCTCCGTGCAACAGTCTGCCTCTCTCGCAGTTCGAATGGAAAACGAAAGCTTTTCGCCTACGCCCGTCACAGAGATCCGTTGCCAGGACGAGAATGCCTTGTGGCCGGAGCTCGCCCCCGCCGCGAGGAAGCTGCTATTAGCACCGCGTTGCAGGGCCACGTCTCGCTTCTTGACTACGTGCTCAGCGCTCTCCGAATTCGCCGCTAGCTCCACGGTCTTTCTCAGCTGCAAGTAGCAGCGCTCACAGTACATAGAGCTTCGCAAGGACCGAAGACCCGGAGGGAAGTATCGCACTCGAAAATGTGCCAGGATAGAGACGTTCTACACTGAGTAGAGACACAGACAGACAGAGAGTTCTACACTGCCCCTTCTCGTCGGCCATCTTGTGCTCTGCTGCCTCTGCTGTGACGAATGAAAGGCGAGCGACAGCGGCTCTCCAGGCACTGAAGAGAGTTCCCTAGGGACTTTTCGATGTAAAACTTTTTCCACCTCCAAAAATACATGGGTAAGTCCTAAAAGTTTTGGTTTTCTTAAGAATAGTTTCGCCCAAGTTTTGCTGTTCTAAACAACCATGGTTTCAGTCTTCACTTAACTGCTTGTTTCTGTCTTTTTGGCTAGTGGCAATCTAATTCTAAGGTAAATAGATGTGTTGGAAATCCATAAATTACATCTCAAGTTAGGTGGGAAAATTGGCTCGGAAGAAAATGGAATTGAGAATTTGGAAAGAATCCAGAGTGAGCTGATGTCACAATCCGAGATTCCCTTGAGTTCCAAATCCTTTCATTTGTGTTTTTGTGGGCTTTTTGAAGGCGGTGTACAGTTGAAGCCATGATTTAGCTGCGGTGAGACCTGCTCTGCTGTAAAAGCATTATTTTCTCAGTGAGCATGGACAACAGTTAGAGTGTCGTCTTTTAAGATTCCCTGCACTCCACTTATGGTGGCAAAAGCAGTGCCTTGACTGTAATCATAAAAGTGATTACAGCTTCATTGCTTTGACATCATGTAGGATGCTTCCTCCATCTGCTGTGGTCAGCATTAAGTAACAGATTTCTCAGTTTCTAGGAAGAGTCTAGCAAACAATCACCTTGCTCCTTCTCTTGCATTTATTCATCACTGCTATGCTGCTATACAGACAGGTAGTCTGTTTATGATTCAACAATTCAATGGGACATCAAGTAAATAACAAAGCAAAACTAACTACCGAAAGCACTATAAGGGCCAGAGATTAGCTTGGATCAAAACAGGTATTCTCCTAGCATTGTTTACAAACGAGTCAGCATGTGAAACAGAAGGCACAATGTAGTTTGTGCCTTGTTTTGGGCATGCCCGGAAGAAGGAAATTCTGATTTCACATACGGGAAAAGAAATGTTGACATTTGAATGAGATTGTTCATACTCCAGTAAAGGTTGCTTTGAAAGGTTGTGGAAGTCCTGTTAGGAAACATGGCTTTACAAGTCCTTTCCACCAGGAGACAACAGCTGCAGAACATCTGGGTGTGCCAGTGTTGAGAGCACCAGCAAAGATCAAAGTGGAGAAGTTGGTGAACAATGGCAGTGGCCTGGCGGAGGGCAAGTGGGGTGCTGGCTGTGGGACCAGGGGAGTCCTGACTGATTTAGGAGGCGTGTGATGGTCTGTGCCAGCAAGCGGAGTAGTGCTGTGGCCTTGGCACACTGCTAATACTGGAATTCAGTGGGGTCACTGGGCAGGCTGAGTGTGTGAGCTGCTGGAGGGACCCAGGTTGCCCACATGTAAACATCCAGTCTCACTCTTGCCAGCCACAGAAAGGAGCAGGATGTGGCTGCTGGCGATGCCTGTCACGTATATGTAGTGTATATGTGTGCTATCCCAGCCTGCTGGGAACACTTCTTCTTTGGGACTGCTTGGGCTGAGGGAGAGAAAGCAGTGGTAGTTTCTGAGGTTTCGAGTTTGCTCGAGTTTCTCAGGCTGTTTCTGGAGCCACCCCGAGTTCTCTTCCTTGAAGCATTTCAAGTCCTGCTAATTTTCAAAATTCAAACAGACACAGCCCTAAGCTAGTTGATCTGACTTCAGAGCTATTCTTACGCTGAGCTGTTGGATGATCTGATCTCCTGAGATGTCTTCCATCTCAGTTTATGACCTGGTTCTTGTGAAAAGTAGGATCTTTTAGCCTGGAGAAGAGAGGTTTCTGGAGAGACAGTATTGTGGCCTTTGAATATGTAAAGAGGGTATAAGACAAATGGAGAAAGACTTTTTAGGAAAGTTTGCAGAGACAGGATAAGGGGCCATGCTTTCAAACTGAGACTAGGTTTAGATTGGCTAAAAGGAAAAACTTTTCTACAATGAAGCTGGTGAGACACTCAAACGGGTGTTCCAGAGAAGTTGTGGATGCCCCATCATTGAGAGTGCTCCTTATCAGTTTGGCTAGTCTTGAGCAATTTGATCTACTGTAAGATCTACCTGGCAAGGAAGTTGGACTACATGATCTTTAATCACAGACTGTTGTATGATTCCGTGGAAGACAGAATGCAATAAAGTTCATATTTCAGATTTTGGCGCAGACATATTTATTTTTTCTCACTTTATGCATCATTGCAATGACAACTTGTTAGCTTCTGAAATGATTAGCTGAGATTGATTTCCTTCCTTAGTTTCATTTTCTCTGTTATTCCTTCACTCTTGGACTTTTTTTTTCACTAGATTCCCTCTTTCAGTAAACTGCCCTTAAGTATCACTTTGCTCCCCACCTGGCTTTTTTTTTTTTTTTCAATGACACCTTTTCACTGGTTCGTTTTGGGCCTTTGCTGCTTGAAGTCCAGCAGCCTCCTTGTCTGAGCATTACGGAGCTTTCTTTACAGCTTCATCACTATGCAAAAAGCCATAAATTACTGTGTTCCATCTCACATACCATCAAGTATCACACTAATATTCCCTCTGCTGAATAGCTGGTTGGTTTACATAGACCAGCCAAATACCAGGAAATCCAGATGGCAGCAAGAATCTTGTAGACTACTCCCGCTGTTCATTTAAATTCTGGAGAAGTCACGTGAGGTATCACATTCTCTTGAAAGAAGTGTCTATCATCTCGGACATTCTAGAATGGGCTATTAATATTGTCATGAGTTTCTGGCTAGACTTTTTAGTATGCAAATTCAAATTCAAATGATCTGAAATGATAGAACTTCAAGAAATTTTTTTTCCCAGAATCGAAGTATGATGGAGTTCCATAGGGAGAATCTTAATCTTAGTTATTCTATTCCATCTCACATCATGGCTGGGGGCAGGGAGAAGGGAGTATCTTTGGGGGACAATGGGTTCCGGTGTAGTCAGTAAGCTGGGCAGAGGAGCCATCAGGTATTTTCTGTTGTTGGGCGGGGGGGGGGGGGATTCGTGTGAACTCTTCCTTTCTTGTACCCTGCCACTAGTATTGTTGCTAAAATTGTTTGTTTTCTCATCCAAGTGACAAAATCAGCACACTTAATGAGGGATGAAGAGGGAGCAGCGACCTCAGAACAGGAGGAAGAAGAAGCAGAGCCTGCTGTCCTCCAGAAGAAAAAAACACTACCAGCCAACTTTGCATCATCTGTGAACTTCCTGGGCGTGTACTCTATCCCCTTGTCCAGAACACTGAGCAAGATATTAAACAGGACTGGGCCCAAGACCGAGCCTTGGGGACCAGCTGGATGAACTCTATTTCCCACCACTCTGTGGGCCTGGCCATCACCCAGTTTGTCACCCAGCAAACAGCCCACCCATGCAAACCATAAGCAGACAGTTTCTTCAGGAGAATGATGTGAGACTCATTGCAAAAAGGATCAGGGAGATGCCTAGGAAGAGTCTCAGGTGAATCCAGGAGACTATAGTGGAGGAAGGACGCGAGGAAGAAGAAGGCGTTCTTAAAGTGGCACCCTGGCAGCAGCCCTGAAAGGGCGCATAACACACGGCGTCTCGCTGCCCTCCGTTCTACATACTCGCAGCTCCCTCTGCCGACTTGCAAAAGTTGCTACCAGAGCAGAGGCGGCCAGATTGAAGAGGCAGTGCCTAGGTTCACCTTCTCCTTACTGCACGTAAGCCACGTCCAGCTCCTCGCTGCACTCTGGATTTCCCTTCTCCGCGGCACTTACAGTGGTGCTGTGTGCAACTCGGCGCCTAGAAGCGACCGCCAATGCTTTCACAGCGGGCTGCAAGGGAACCAAGGAGCAGCACAAGCAGCAGTGCTTCAGCTTGCTCCTTCCGACTGCTAAGGGCACTTGGGAAGGCAAGCGAGAGTCAACCACCTTCCTCTCCTAGTAGCCTGTAACGTGGTGCACACAAGCACGGGACTAGTGCCGCTTCGTTCACCGCCCTCGCCCAAGCGTGGAGCCGCTTTCACTTGCCGGCGGCCAGAAGCCACTGCAAGGGCGCCACACAACCACAAGTGCGCCGGCAGCCAAGAGCTAGAGAACGCTGCTTCTGCCCAAGCCCGCCTAGGGCGTGCACCTTTGTTCTCAGAGCTCCGTGCAACAGTCTGCCTCTCTCGCAGTTCGAATGGAAAACGAAAGCTTTTCGCCTACGCCCTTCACAGAGATCCGTTGCCAGGACGAGAATGTCTTGTGGCCGGAGCTCGCCCCGGCCGCGAGGAAGCTGCTATTAGCACCGCGTTGCAGGGCCACGTCTCGCTTCTTGACTACGTGCTCAGCGCTCTCCGAATTCGCCGCTAGCTCCACGGTCTTTCTCAGCTGCAAGTAGCAGCGCTCGCAGTACATAGAGCTTCGCAAGGACCGAAGACCCGGAGGGAAGTTTCGCACAGGAAAATGTACCAGGACAGAGACGTGTTCTACGTTGTCCCTTCTCGTCATGCAGTTTGTGCCTCTGCTGCTTCTGCTGTTAGGAATCGCTCCTTGAAAGGCGAGCGACAGCGTCTTTCCGGGTGCATTGCACTGAGTCGAGTGCTCGCTCGGGGCTTTGCACTCGGGGCCAAGGCAAGAGGGCGTGCTTGCCCGCAGAACTGAGAACACGCTGTTGGGCAGAGCTGCAACTGACCGCTGGAGTTCAGCTCTCGCCGGACGGCAGAAGGCGAAGAACGAAGCCGCTTGCGAGCGGCGCAGTGCAGCGAAGAGCTCTCCGAATTCGCCGCTAGCTCCACGGTCCTTCTCAGCTGCGAGTAGCAGCGCTCGCAGTACACAGGGCTTCGCAAGGCCCGAAGACCCGGAGGGAAGTATCGCACACGAAAATGTGCCAGGACAGAGACGTGTTCTACGTTGTCCCTTCTCGTCATGCAGTTTGTGCCTCTGCTGCTTCTGCTGTAGGTAATCGCTCCTTGAAAGACGAGCGAGAGCGTCCTTCCGGGTGCATTGCACTGAGTCGAGTGCTCGCTCGGGTCTTTGCACTCGGGGCCAAGGCAAGAGGGCGTGCTTGCCCGCAGAACTGAGAACACGCTGTTGGGCAGAGCTGCAACTGACCGCTGGAGTTCAGCTCTCGCCGGACGGCAGAAGGCGAAGAACGAAGCCGCTTGCGAGCGGCGCAGTGCAGCGAAGAGCTCTCCGAATTCGCCGCTAGCTCCACGGTCCTTCTCAGCTGCGAGTAGCAGCGCTCGCAGTACACAGAGCTTCGCAAGGCCCGAAGACCCGGAGGGAAGTATCGCACACGAAAATGTGCCAGGACAGAGACGTGTTCTACGTTGTCCCTTCTCGTCATGCAGTTTGTGCCTCTGCTGCTTCTGCTGTTAGGAATCGCTCCTTGAAAGACGAGCGAGAGCGTCCTTCCGGGTGCATTGCACTGAGTCGAGTGCTCGCTCGGGACTTTGCACTCGGGGCCAAGGCAAGAGGGCGTGCTTGCCCGCAGAACTGAGAACACGCTGTTGGGCAGAGCTGCAACTGACCGCTGGAGTTCAGCTCTCGCCGGACGGCAGAAGGCGAAGAACGAAGCCGCTTGCGAGCGGCGCAGTGCAGCGAAGAGCTCTCCGAATTCGCCGCTAGCTCCACGGTCCTTCTCAGCTGCGAGTAGCAGCGCTCGCAGTACACAGAGCTTCGCAAGGCCCGAAGACCCGGAGGGAAGTATCGCACACGAAAATGTGCCAGGACAGAGACGTGTTCTACGTTGTCCCTTCTCGTCATGCAGTTTGTGCCTCTGCTGCTTTTGCTGTAGGTAATCGCTCCTTGAAAGACGAGCGAGAGCGTCCTTCCGGGTGCATTGCACTGAGTCGAGTGCTCGCTCGGGACTTTGCTCTCGGGGCCAAGGCAAGAGGGCGTGCTTGCCCGCAGAACTGAGAACACGCTGTTGGGCAGAGCTGCAACTGACCGCTGGAGTTCAGCTCTCGCCGGACGGCAGAAGGCGAAGAACGAAGCCGCTTGCGAGCGGCGCAGTGCAGCGAAGAGCTCTCCGAATTCGCCGATAGCTCCACGGTCCTTCTCAGCTGCGAGTAGCAGCGCTCGCAGTACACAGGGCTTCGCAAGGCCCGAAGACCCGGAGGGAAGTATCGCACACGAAAATGTGCCAGGACAGAGACGTGTTCTACGTTGTCCCTTCTCGTCATGCAGTTTGTGCCTCTGCTGCTTCTGCTGTTAGGAATCGCTCCTTGAAAGACGAGCGAGAGCGTCCTTCCGGGTGCATTGCACTGAGTCGAGTGCTCGCTCGGGACTTTGCTCTCGGGGCCAAGGCAAGAGGGCGTGCTTGCCCGCAGAACTGAGAACACGCTGTTGGGCAGAGCTGCAACTGACCGCTGGAGTTCAGCTCTCGCCGGACGGCAGAAGGCGAAGAACGAAGCCGCTTGCGAGCGGCGCAGTGCAGCGAAGAGCTCTCCGAATTCGCCGCTAGCTCCACGGTCCTTCTCAGCTGCGAGTAGCAGCGCTCGCAGTACACAGGGCTTCGCAAGGCCCGAAGACCCGGACGGAAGTATCGCACACGAAAATGTGCCAGGACAGAGACGTGTTCTACGTTGTCCCTTCTCGTCATGCAGTTTGTGCCTCTGCTGCTTCTGCTGTTAGGAATCGCTCCTTGAAAGACGAGCGAGAGCGTCCTTCCGGGTGCATTGCACTGAGTCGAGTGCTCGCTCGGGACTTTGCACTCGGGGCCAAGGCAAGAGGGCGTGCTTGCCCGCAGAACTGAGAACACGCTGTTGGGCAGAGCTGCAACTGACCGCTGGAGTTCAGCTCTCGCCGGACGGCAAAAGGCGAAGAACGAAGCCGCTTGCGAGCGGCGCAGTGCAGCGAAGAGCTCTCCGAATTCGCCGCTAGCTCCACGGTCCTTCTCAGCTGCGAGTAGCAGCGCTCGCAGTACACAGGGCTTCGCAAGGCCCGAAGACCCGGAGGGAAGTATGGCACACGAAAATGTGCCAGGACAGAGACGTGTTCTACGTTGTCCCTTCTCGTCATGCAGTTTGTGCCTCTGCTGCTTCTGCTGTTAGGAATCGCTCCTTGAAAGGCGAGCGAGAGCGTCCTTCCGGGTGCATTGCACTGAGTCGAGTGCTCGCTCGGGACTTTGCTCTCGGGGCCAAGGCAAGAGGGCGTGCTTGCCCGCAGAACTGAGAACACGCTGTTGGGCAGAGCTGCAACTGACCGCTGGAGTTCAGCTCTCGCCGGACGGCAGAAGGCGAAGAACGAAGCCGCTTGCGAGCGGCGCAGTGCAGCGAAGAGCTCTCCGAATTCGCCGCTAGCTCCACGGTCCTTCTCAGCTGCGAGTAGCAGCGCTCGCAGTACACAGGGCTTCGCAAGGCCCGAAGACCCGGAGGGAAGTATCGCACACGAAAATGTGCCAGGACAGAGACGTGTTCTACGTTGTCCCTTCTCGTCATGCAGTTTGTGCCTCTGCTGCTTCTGCTGTTAGGAATCGCTCCTTGAAAGACGAGCGAGAGCGTCCTTCCGGGTGCATTGCACTGAGTCGAGTGCTCGCTCGGGACTTTGCTCTCGGGGCCAAGGCAAGAGGGCGTGCTTGCCCGCAGAACTGAGAACACGCTGTTGGGCAGAGCTGCAACTGACCGCTGGAGTTCAGCTCTCGCCGGACGGCAGAAGGCGAAGAACGAAGCCGCTTGCGAGCGGCGCAGTGCAGCGAAGAGCTCTCCGAATTCGCCGCTAGCTCCACGGTCCTTCTCAGCTGCGAGTAGCAGCGCTCGCAGTACACAGAGCTTCACAAGGCCCGAAGACCCGGAGGGAAGTATCGCACACGAAAATGTGCCAGGACAGAGACGTGTTCTACGTTGTCCCTTCTCGTCATGCAGTTTGTGCCTCTGCTGCTTCTGCTGTTAGGAATCGCTCCTTGAAAGACGAGCGAGAGCGTCCTTCCGGGTGCATTGCACTGAGTCGAGTGCTCGCTTGGGGCTTTGCTCTCGGGGCCAAGGCAAGAGGGCGTGCTTGCCCGCAGAACTGAGAATACGCTGTTGGGCAGAGCTGCAACTGACCGCTGGAGTTCAGCTCTCGCCGGACGGCAGAAGGCGAAGAACGAAGCCGCTTGCGAGCGGCGCAGTGCAGCGAAGAGCTCTCCGAATTCGCCGATAGCTCCACGGTCCTTCTCAGCTGCGAGTAGCAGCGCTCGCAGTACACAGAGCTTCGCAAGGCCCGAAGACCCGGAGGGAAGTATGGCACACGGAAATGTGCCAGGACAGAGACGTGTTCTACGTTGTCCCTTCTCGTCATGCAGTTTGTGCCTCTGCTGCTTCTGCTGTTAGGAATCGCTCCTTGAAAGACGAGCGAGAGCGTCCTTCCGGGTGCATTGCACTGAGTCGAGTGCTCGCTCGGGACTTTGCTCTCGGGGCCAAGGCAAGAGGGCGTGCTTGCCCGCAGAACTGAGAACACGCTGTTGGGCAGAGCTGCAACTGACCGCTGGAGTTCAGCTCTCGCCGGACGGCAGAAGGCGAAGAACGAAGCCGCTTGCGAGCGGCGCAGTGCAGCGAAGAGCTCTCCGAATTCGCCGCTAGCTCCACGGTCCTTCTCAGCTGCGAGTAGCAGCGCTCGCAGTACACAGAGCTTCGCAAGGCCCGAAGACCCGGAGGGAAGTATCGCACACGAAAATGTGCCAGGACAGAGACGTGTTCTACGTTGTCCCTTCTCGTCATGCAGTTTGTGCCTCTGCTGCTTCTGCTGTTAGGAATCGCTCCTTGAAAGACGAGCGAGAGCGTCCTTCCGGGTGCATTGCACTGAGTCGAGTGCTCGCTCGGGACTTTGCACTCGGGGCCAAGGCAAGAGGGCGTGCTTGCCCGCAGAACTGAGAACACGCTGTTGGGCAGAGCTGCAACTGACCGCTGGAGTTCAGCTCTCGCAGGACGGCAGAAGGCGAAGAACGAAGCCGCTTGCGAGCGGCGCAGTGCAGCGAAGAGCTCTCCGAATTCGCCGCTAGCTCCACGGTCCTTCTCAGCTGCGAGTAGCAGCGCTCGCAGTACACAGGGCTTCGCAAGGCCCGAAGACCCGGAGGGAAGTATCGCACACGGAAATGTGCCAGGACAGAGACGTGTTCTACGTTGTCCCTTCTCGTCATGCAGTTTGTGCCTCTGCTGCTTCTGCTGTTAGGAATCGCTCCTTGAAAGACGAGCGAGAGCGTCCTTCCGGGTGCATTGCACTGAGTCGAGTGCTCGCTCGGGACTTTGCTCTCGGGGCCAAGGCAAGAGGGCGTGCTTGCCCGCAGAACTGAGAACACGCTGTTGGGCAGAGCTGCAACTGACCGCTGGAGTTCAGCTCTCGCCGGACGGCAGAAGGCGAAGAACGAAGCCGCTTGCGAGCGGCGCAGTGCAGCGAAGAGCTCTCCGAATTCGCCGCTAGCTCCACGGTCCTTCTCAGCTGCGAGTAGCAGCGCTCGCAGTACACAGGGCTTCGCAAGGCCCGAAGACCCGGAGGGAAGTATGGCACACGAAAATGTGCCAGGACAGAGACGTGTTCTACGTTGTCCCTTCTCGTCATGCAGTTTGTGCCTCTGCTGCGTCTGCTGTTAGGAATCGCTCCTTGAAAGACGAGCGAGAGCGTCCTTCCGGGTGCATTGCACTGAGTCGAGTGCTCGCTCGGGGCTTTGCTCTCGGGGCCAAGGCAAGAGGGCGTGCTTGCCCGCAGAACTGAGAACACGCTGTTGGGCAGAGCTGAAACTTACCGCTGGAGTTCAGCTCTCGCCGGACGGCAGAAGGCGAAGAACGAAGCCGCTTGCGAGCGGCGCAGTGCAGCGAAGAGCTCTCCGAATTCGCCGCTAGCTCCACGGTCCTTCTCAGCTGCGAGTAGCAGCGCTCGCAGTACACAGAGCTTCGCAAGGCCCGAAGACCCGGAGGGAAGTATGGCACACGGAAATGTGCCAGGACAGAGACGTGTTCTACGTTGTCCCTTCTCGTCATGCAGTTTGTGCCTCTGCTGCTTCTGCTGTTAGGAATCGCTCCTTGAAAGACGAGCGAGAGCGTCCTTCCGGGTGCATTGCACTGAGTCGAGTGCTCGCTCGGGACTTTGCTCTCGGGGCCAAGGCAAGAGGGCGTGCTTGCCCGCAGAACTGAGAACACGCTGTTGGGCAGAGCTGCAACTGACCGCTGGAGTTCAGCTCTCGCCGGACGGCAGAAGGCGAAGAACGAAGCCGCTTGCGAGCGGCGCAGTGCAGCGAAGAGCTCTCCGAATTCGCCGATAGCTCCACGGTCCTTCTCAGCTGCGAGTAGCAGCGCTCGCAGTACACAGAGCTTCGCAAGGCCCGAAGACCCGGAGGGAAGTATCGCACACGGAAATGTGCCAGGACAGAGACGTGTTCTACGTTGTCCCTTCTCGTCATGCAGTTTGTGCCTCTGCTGCTTCTGCTGTTAGGAATCGCTCCTTGAAAGACGAGCGAGAGCGTCCTTCCGGGTGCATTGCACTGAGTCGAGTGCTCGCTCGGGACTTTGCTCTCGGGGCCAAGGCAAGAGGGCGTGCTTGCCCGCAGAACTGAGAACACGCTGTTGGGCAGAGCTGCAACTGACCGCTGGAGTTCAGCTCTCGCCGGACGGCAGAAGGCGAAGAACGAAGCCGCTTGCGAGCGGCGCAGTGCAGCGAAGAGCTCTCCGAATTCGCCGCTAGCTCCACGGTCCTTCTCAGCTGCGAGTAGCAGCGCTCGCAGTACACAGAGCTTCGCAAGGCCCGAAGACCCGGAGGGAAGTATCGCACACGAAAATGTGCCAGGACAGAGACGTGTTCTACGTTGTCCCTTCTCGTCATGCAGTTTGTGCCTCTGCTGCTTCTGCTGTTAGGAATCGCTCCTTGAAAGACGAGCGAGAGCGTCCTTCCGGGTGCATTGCACTGAGTCGAGTGCTCGCTCGGGACTTTGCTCTCGGGGCCAAGGCAAGAGGGCGTGCTTGCCCGCAGAACTGAGAACACGCTGTTGGGCAGAGCTGCAACTGACCGCTGGAGTTCAGCTCTCGCCGGACGGCAGAAGGCGAAGAACGAAGCCGCTTGCGAGCGGCGCAGTGCAGCGAAGAGCTCTCCGAATTCGCCGCTAGCTCCACGGTCCTTCTCAGCTGCGAGTAGCAGCGCTCGCAGTACACAGGGCTTCGCAAGGCCCGAAGACCCGGAGGGAAGTATCGCACACGAAAATGTGCCAGGACAGAGACGTGTTCTACGTTGTCCCTTCTCGTCATGCAGTTTGTGCCTCTGCTGCTTCTGCTGTTAGGAATCGCTCCTTGAAAGGCGAGCGAGAGCGTCCTTCCGGGTGCATTGCACTGAGTCGAGTGCTCGCTCGGGACTTTGCACTCGGGGCCAAGGCAAGAGGGCGTGCTTGCCCGCAGAACTGAGAACACGCTGTTGGGCAGAGCTGAAACTTACCGCTGGAGTTCAGCTCTCGCCGGACGGCAGAAGGCGAAGAACGAAGCCGCTTGCGAGCGGCGCAGTGCAGCGAAGAGCTCTCCGAATTCGCCGCAAGCTCCACGGTCCTTCTCAGCTGCGAGTAGCAGCGCTCGCAGTACACAGAGCTTCGCAAGGCCCGAAGACCCGGAGGGAAGTATGGCACACGGAAATGTGCCAGGACAGAGACGTGTTCTACGTTGTCCCTTCTCGTCATGCAGTTTGTGCCTCTGCTGCTTCTGCTGTTAGGAATCGCTCCTTGAAAGGCGAGCGAGAGCGTCCTTCCGGGTGCATTGCACTGAGTCGAGTGCTCGCTCGGGGCTTTGCTCTCGGGGCCAAGGCAAGAGGGCGTGCTTGCCCGCAGAACTGAGAACACGCTGTTGGGCAGAGCTGCAACTGACCGCTGGAGTTCAGCTCTCGCCGGACGGCAGAAGGCGAAGAACGAAGCCGCTTGCGAGCGGCGCAGTGCAGCGAAGAGCTCTCCGAATTCGCCGCTAGCTCCACGGTCCTTCTCAGCTGCGAGTAGCAGCGCTCGCAGTACACAGAGCTTCGCAAGGCCCGAAGACCCGGAGGGAAGTATGGCACACGGAAATGCGCCAGGACAGAGACGTGTTCTACGTTGTCCCTTCTCGTCATGCAGTTTGTGCCTCTGCTGCTTCTGCTGTTAGGAATCGCTCCTTGAAAGACGAGCGAGAGCGTCCTTCCGGGTGCATTGCACTGAGTCGAGTGCTCGCTCGGGACTTTGCTCTCGGGGCCAAGGCAAGAGGGCGTGCTTGCCCGCAGAACTGAGAACACGCTGTTGGGCAGAGCTGCAACTGACCGCTGGAGTTCAGCTCTCGCCGGACGGCAGAAGGCGAAGAACGAAGCCGCTTGCGAGCGGCGCAGTGCAGCGAAGAGCTCTCCGAATTCGCCGCTAGCTCCACGGTCTTTCTCAGCTGCGAGTAGCAGCGCTCGCAGTACACAGGGCTTCGCAAGGCCCGAAGACCCGGAGGGAAGTATCGCACACGAAAATGTGCCAGGACAGAGACGTGTTCTACGTTGTCCCTTCTCGTCATGCAGTTTGTGCCTCTGCTGCTTCTGCTGTTAGGAATCGCTCCTTGAAAGGCGAGCGAGAGCGTCCTTCCGGGTGCATTGCACTGAGTCGAGTGCTCGCTCGGGACTTTGCTCTCGGGGCCAAGGCAAGAGGGCGTGCTTGCCCGCAGAACTGAGAACACGCTGTTGGGCAGAGCTGCAACTGACCGCTGGAGTTCAGCTCTCGCCGGACGGCAGAAGGCGAAGAACGAAGCCGCTTGCGAGCGGCGCAGTGCAGCGAAGAGCTCTCCGAATTCGCCGCTAGCTCCACGGTCCTTCTCAGCTGCGAGTAGCAGCGCTCGCAGTACACAGGGCTTCGCAAGGCCCGAAGACCCGGAGGGAAGTATCGCACACGAAAATGTGCCAGGACAGAGACGTGTTCTACGTTGTCCCTTCTCGTCATGCAGTTTGTGCCTCTGCTGCTTCTGCTGTTAGGAATCGCTCCTTGAAAGGCGAGCGAGAGCGTCCTTCCGGGTGCATTGCACTGAGTCGAGTGCTCGCTCGGGTCTTTGCACTCGGGGCCAAGGCAAGAGGGCGTGCTTGCCCGCAGAACTGAGAACACGCTGTTGGGCAGAGCTGCAACTGACCGCTGGAGTTCAGCTCTCGCCGGACGGCAAAAGGCGAAGAACGAAGCCGCTTGCGTGCGGCGCAGTGCAGCGAAGAGCTCTCCGAATTCGCCGCTAGCTCCACGGTCCTTCTCAGCTGCGAGTAGCAGCGCTCGCAGTACACAGAGCTTCGCAAGGCCCGAAGACCCGGAGGGAAGTATCGCACACGAAAATGTGCCAGGACAGAGACGTGTTCTACGTTGTCCCTTCTCGTCATGCAGTTTGTGCCTCTGCTGCTTCTGCTGTTAGGAATCGCTCCTTGAAAGGCGAGCGAGAGCGTCCTTCCGGGTGCATTGCACTGAGTCGAGTGCTCGCTCGGGACTTTGCTCTCGGGGCCAAGGCAAGAGGGCGTGCTTGCCCGCAGAACTGAGAACACGCTGTTGGGCAGAGCTGCAACTGACCGCTGGAGTTCAGCTCTCGCCGGACGGCAGAAGGCGAAGAACGAAGCCGCTTGCGAGCGGCGCAGTGCAGCGAAGAGCTCTCCGAATTCGCCGCTAGCTCCACGGTCCTTCTCAGCTGCGAGTAGCAGCGCTCGCAGTACACAGAGCTTCGCAAGGCCCGAAGACCCGGAGGGAAGTATGGCACACGGAAATGTGCCAGGACAGAGAAGTGTTCTACGTTGTCCCTTCTCGTCATGCAGTTTGTGCCTCTGCTGCTTCTGCTGTTAGGAATCGCTCCTTGAAAGGCGAGCGAGAGCGTCCTTCCGGGTGCATTGCACTGAGTCGAGTGCTCGCTCGGGACTTTGCTCTCGGGGCCAAGGCAAGAGGGCGTGCTTGCCCGCAGAACTGAGAACACGCTGTTGGGCAGAGCTGCAACTGACCGCTGGAGTTCAGCTCTCGCCGGACGGCAGAAGGCGAAGAACGAAGCCGCTTGCGAGCGGCGCAGTGCAGCGAAGAGCTCTCCGAATTCGCCGCTAGCTCCACGGTCCTTCTCAGCTGCGAGTAGCAGCGCTCGCAGTACACAGGGCTTCGCAAGGCCCGAAGACCCGGAGGGAAGTATCGCACACGAAAATGTGCCAGGACAGAGACGTGTTCTACGTTGTCCCTTCTCGTCATGCAGTTTGTGCCTCTGCTGCTTCTGCTGTAGGTAATCGCTCCTTGAAAGGCGAGCGAGAGCGTCCTTCCGGGTGCATTGCACTGAGTCGAGTGCTCGCTCGGGGCTTTGCTCTCGGGGCCAAGGCAAGAGGGCGTGCTTGCCCGCAGAACTGAGAACACGCTGTTGGGCAGAGCTGCAACTGACCTAGTTCAGCTCTCAGCCGGACGGCAGAAGGCGAAGAACGAAGCCGCTTGCGAGCGGCGCAGTGCAGCGAAGAGCTCTCCGAATTCGCCGCTAGCTCCACGGTCCTTCTCAGCTGCGAGTAGCAGCGCTCGCAGTACACAGAGCTTCGCAAGGCCCGAAGACCCGGAGGGAAGTATCGCACAATCGAAAATGCGCCAGGACAGAGACGTGTTCTACGTTGTCCTTCTCGTCATGCAGTTTGTGCCCTCTGCTGCTTCTGCTGTAGGTAATCGCTCCTTGAAAGACGAGCGAGAGCGTCCTTCCGGGTGCATTGCACTGAGTCGAGTGCTCGCTCGGGACTTTGCACTCGGGGCCAAGGCAAGAGGGCGTGCTTGCCCGCAGAACTGAGAACACGCTGTTGGGCAGAGCTGCAACTGACCGCTGGAGTTCAGCTCTCGCCGGACGGCAGAAGGCGAAGAACGAAGCCGCTTGCGAGCGGCGCAGTGCAGCGAAGAGCTCTCCGAATTCGCCGCTAGCTCCACGGTCCTTCCCAGCTGCGAGTAGCAGCGCTCGCAGTACACAGAGCTTCGCAAGGCCCGAAGACCCGGAGGGAAGTATCGCACACGAAAATGCGCCAGGACAGAGACGTGTTCTACGTTGTCCCTTCTCGTCATGCAGTTTGTGCCTCTGCTGCTTCTGCTGTTAGGAATCGCTCCTTGAAAGACGAGCGAGAGCGTCCTTCCGGGTGCATTGCACTGAGTCGAGTGCTCGCTCGGGGCTTTGCACTCGGGGCCAAGGCAAGAGGGCGTGCTTGCCCGCAGAACTGAGAACACGCTGTTGGGCAGAGCTGCAACTGACCGCTGGAGTTCAGCTCTCGCCGGACGGCAGAAGGCGAAGAACGAAGCCGCTTGCGAGCGGCGCAGTGCAGCGAAGAGCTCTCCGAATTCGCCGCTAGCTCCACGGTCCTTCTCAGCTGCGAGTAGCAGCGCTCGCAGTACACAGAGCTTCGCAAGGCCCGAAGACCCGGAGGGAAGTATCGCACACGAAAATGCGCCAGGACAGAGACGTGTTCTACGTTGTCCCTTCTCGTCATGCAGTTTGTGCCTCTGCTGCTTCTGCTGTTAGGAATCGCTCCTTGAAAGACGAGCGAGAGCGTCCTTCCGGGTGCATTGCACTGAGTCGAGTGCTCGCTCGGGAATTTGCACTCGGGGCCAAGGCAAGAGGGCGTGCTTGCCCGCAGAACTGAGAACACGCTGTTGGGCAGAGCTGCAACTGACCGCTGGAGTTCAGCTCTCGCCGGACGGCAGAAGGCGAAGAACGAAGCCGCTTGCGAGCGGCGCAGTGCAGCGAAGAGCTCTCCGAATTCGCCGCTAGCTCCACGGTCCTTCTCAGCTGCGAGTAGCAGCGCTCGCAGTACACAGAGCTTCGCAAGGCCCGAAGACCCGGAGGGAAGTATCGCACACGAAAATGCGCCAGGACAGAGACGTGTTCTACGTTGTCCCTTCTCGTCATGCAGTTTGTGCCTCTGCTGCTTCTGCTGTAGGTAATCGCTCCTTGAAAGACGAGCGAGAGCGTCCTTCCGGGTGCATTGCACTGAGTCGAGTGCTCGCTCGGGGCTTTGCACTCGGGGCCAAGGCAAGAGGGCGTGCTTGCCCGCAGAACTGAGAACACGCTGTTGGGCAGAGCTGCAACTGACCGCTGGAGTTCAGCTCTCGCCGGACGGCAGAAGGCGAAGAACGAAGCCGCTTGCGAGCGGCGCAGTGCAGCGAAGAGCTCTCCGAATTCGCCGCTAGCTCCACGGTCCTTCTCAGCTGCGAGTAGCAGCGCTCGCAGTACACAGAGCTTCGCAAGGCCCGAAGACCCGGAGGGAAGTATCGCACACGAAAATGCGCCAGGACAGAGACGTGTTCTACGTTGTCCCTTCTCGTCATGCAGTTTGTGCCTCTGCTGCTTCTGCTGTTAGGAATCGCTCCTTGAAAGGCGAGCGAGAGCGTCCTTCTGGGTGCATTGCACTGAGTCGAGTGCTCGCTCGGGGCTTTGCTCTCGGGGCCAAGGCAAGAGGGCGTGCTTGCCCGCAGAACTGAGAACACGCTGTTGGGCAGAGCTGCAACTGACCGCTGGAGTTCAGCTCTCGCCGGACGGCAGAAGGCGAAGAACGAAGCCGCTTGCGAGCGGCGCAGTGCAGCGAAGAGCTCTCCGAATTCGCCGCTAGCGTCCACGGTCCTTCTCAGCTGCGTGTAGCAGCGCTCGCAGTACACAGAGCTTCGCAAGGCCCGAAGACCCGGAGGGAAGTATCGCACACGAAAATGCGCCAGGACAGAGACGTGTTCTACGTTGTCCCTTCTCGTCATGCAGTTTGTGCCTCTGCTGCTTCTGCTGTAGGTAATCGCTCCTTGAAAGACGAGCGAGAGCGTCTTCCGGGTGCATTGCACTGAGTCGAGTGCTCGCTCGGGACTTTGCACTCGGGGCCAAGGCAAGAGGGCGTGCTTGCCCGCAGAACTGAGAACAACGCTGTTGGGCAGAGCTGCAACTGACCGCTGGAGTTCAGCTCTCGCCGGACGGCAGAAGGCGAAGAACGAAGCCGCTTGCGAGCGGCGCAGTGCAGCGAAGAGCTCTCCGAATTCGCCGCTAGCTCCACGGTCCTTCTCAGCTGCGTGTAGCAGCGCTCGCAGTACACAGAGCTTCGCAAGGCCCGAAGACCCGGAGGGAAGTATCGCACACGAAAATGTGCCAGGACAGAGACGTGTTCTACGTTGTCCTTTCTCGTCATGCAGTTTGTGCCTCTGCTGCTTCTGCTGTTAGGAATCGCTCCTTGAAAGACGAGCGAGAGCGTCCTTCCGGGTGCATTGCACTGAGTCGAGTGCTCGCTCGGGGCTTTGCTCTCGGGCCAAGGCAAGAGGGCGTGCTTGCCCGCAGAACTGAGAACACGCTGTTGGGCAGAGCTGCAACTGACCGCTGGAGTTCAGCTCTCGCCGGACGGCAGAAGGCGAAGAACGAAGCCGCTTGCGAGCGGCGCAGTGCAGCGAAGAGCTCTCCGAATTCGCCGCTAGCTCCACGGTCCTTCTCAGCTGCGTGTAGCAGCGCTCGCAGTACACAGAGCTTCGCAAGGCCCGAAGACCCGAGGGAAGTATCGCACACGAAAATGTGCCAGGACAGAGACGTGTTCTACGTTGTCCTTTCTCGTCATGCAGTTTGTGCCTCTGCTGCTTCTGCTGTTAGGAATCGCTCCTTGAAAGACGAGCGAGAGCGTCCTTCCGGGTGCATTGCACTGAGTCGAGTGCTCGCTCGGGGCTTTGCTCTCGGGGCCAAGGCAAGAGGGCGTGCTTGCCCGCAGAACTGAGAACACGCTGTTGGGCAGAGCTGCAACTGACCGCTGGAGTTCAGCTCTCGCCGGACGGCAGAAGGCGAAGAACGAAGCCGCTTGCGAGCGGCGAAGTGCAGCGAAGAGCTCTCCGAATTCGCCGCTAGCTCCAACGGTCCTTCTCAGCTGCGAGTAGCAGCGCTCGCAGTACACAGAGCTTCGCAAGGCCCGAAGACCCGGAGGGAAGTATGGCACACGGAAATGTGCCAGGACAGAGACGTGTTCTACGTTGTCCCTTCTCGTCATGCAGTTTGTGCCTCTGCTGCTTCTGCTGTTAGGAATCGCTCCTTGAAAGACGAGCGAGAGCGTCCTTCCGGGTGCATTGCACTGAGTCGAGTGCTCGCTCGGGACTTTGCTCTCGGGGCCAAGGCAAGAGGGCGTGCTTGCCCGCAGAACTGAGAACACGCTGTTGGGCAGAGCTGCAACTGACCGCTGGAGTTCAGCTCTCGCCGGACGGCAGAAGGCGAAGAACGAAGCCGCTTGCGAGCGGCGCAGTGCAGCGAAGAGCTCTCCGAATTCGCCGCTAGCTCCACGGTCCTTCTCAGCTGCGAGTAGCAGCGCTCGCAGTACACAGAGCTTCGCAAGGCCCGAAGACCCGGAGGGAAGTATGGCACACGGAAATGCGCCAGGACAGAGACGTGTTCTACGTTGTCCCTTCTCGTCATGCAGTTTGTGCCTCTGCTGCTTCTGCTGTTAGGAATCGCTCCTTGAAAGGCGAGCGAGAGCGTCCTTCCGGGTGCATTGCACTGAGTCGAGTGCTCGCTCGGGGCTTTGCTCTCGGGGCCAAGGCAAGAGGGCGTGCTTGCCCGCAGAACTGAGAACACGCTGTTGGGCAGAGCTGCAACTGACCGCTGGAGTTCAGCTCTCGCCGGACGGCAGAAGGCGAAGAACGAAGCCGCTTGCGAGCGGCGCAGTGCAGCGAAGAGCTCTCCGAATTCGCCGCTAGCTCCACGGTCCTTCTCAGCTGCGAGTAGCAGCGCTCGCAGTACACAGAGCTTCGCAAGGCCCGAAGACCCGGAGGGAAGTATGGCACACGGAAATGCGCCAGGACAGAGACGTGTTCTACGTTGTCCCTTCTCGTCATGCAGTTTGTGCCTCTGCTGCTTCTGCTGTTAGGAATCGCTCCTTGAAAGACGAGCGAGAGCGTCCTTCCGGGTGCATTGCACTGAGTCGAGTGCTCGCTCGGGACTTTGCTCTCGGGGCCAAGGCAAGAGGGCGTGCTTGCCCGCAGAACTGAGAACACGCTGTTGGGCAGAGCTGCAACTGACCGCTGGAGTTCAGCTCTCGCCGGACGGCAGAAGGCGAAGAACGAAGCCGCTTGCGAGCGGCGCAGTGCAGCGAAGAGCTCTCCGAATTCGCCGCTAGCTCCACGGTCTTTCTCAGCTGCGAGTAGCAGCGCTCGCAGTACACAGGGCTTCGCAAGGCCCGAAGACCCGGAGGGAAGTATCGCACACGAAAATGTGCCAGGACAGAGACGTGTTCTACGTTGTCCCTTCTCGTCATGCAGTTTGTGCCTCTGCTGCTTCTGCTGTTAGGAATCGCTCCTTGAAAGGCGAGCGAGAGCGTCCTTCCGGGTGCATTGCACTGAGTCGAGTGCTCGCTCGGGACTTTGCTCTCGGGGCCAAGGCAAGAGGGCGTGCTTGCCCGCAGAACTGAGAACACGCTGTTGGGCAGAGCTGCAACTGACCGCTGGAGTTCAGCTCTCGCCGGACGGCAGAAGGCGAAGAACGAAGCCGCTTGCGAGCGGCGCAGTGCAGCGAAGAGCTCTCCGAATTCGCCGCTAGCTCCACGGTCCTTCTCAGCTGCGAGTAGCAGCGCTCGCAGTACACAGGGCTTCGCAAGGCCCGAAGACCCGGAGGGAAGTATCGCACACGAAAATGCGCCAGGACAGAGACGTGTTCTACGTTGTCCCTTCTCGTCATGCAGTTTGTGCCTCTGCTGCTTCTGCTGTTAGGAATCGCTCCTTGAAAGACGAGCGAGAGCGTCCTTCCGGGTGCATTGCACTGAGTCGAGTGCTCGCTCGGGGCTTTGCTCTCGGGGCCAAGGCAAGAGGGCGTGCTTGCCCGCAGAACTGAGAACACGCTGTTGGGCAGAGCTGCAACTGACCGCTGGAGTTCAGCTCTCGCCGGACGGCAGAAGGCGAAGAACGAAGCCGCTTGCGAGCGGCGCAGTGCAGCGAAGAGCTCTCCGAATTCGCCGCTAGCTCCACGGTCCTTCTCAGCTGCGAGTAGCAGCGCTCGCAGTACACAGAGCTTCGCAAGGCCCGAAGACCCGGAGGGAAGTATGGCACACGGAAATGCGCCAGGACAGAGACGTGTTCTACGTTGTCCCTTCTCGTCATGCAGTTTGTGCCTCTGCTGCTTCTGCTGTTAGGAATCGCTCCTTGAAAGGCGAGCGAGAGCGTCCTTCCGGGTGCATTGCACTGAGTCGAGTGCTCGCTCGGGACTTTGCTCTCGGGGCCAAGGCAAGAGGGCGTGCTTGCCCGCAGAACTGAGAACACGCTGTTGGGCAGAGCTGCAACTGACCGCTGGAGTTCAGCTCTCGCCGGACGGCAGAAGGCGAAGAACGAAGCCGCTTGCGAGCGGCGCAGTGCAGCGAAGAGCTCTCCGAATTCGCCGCTAGCTCCACGGTCCTTCTCAGCTGCGAGTAGCAGCGCTCGCAGTACACAGGGCTTCGCAAGGCCCGAAGACCCGGAGGGAAGTATCGCACACGAAAATGTGCCAGGACAGAGACGTGTTCTACGTTGTCCCTTCTCGTCATGCAGTTTGTGCCTCTGCTGCTTCTGCTGTAGGTAATCGCTCCTTGAAAGGCGAGCGAGAGCGTCCTTCCGGGTGCATTGCACTGAGTCGAGTGCTCGCTCGGGTCTTTGCACTCGGGGCCAAGGCAAGAGGGCGTGCTTGCCCGCAGAACTGAGAACACGCTGTTGGGCAGAGCTGCAACTGACCGCTGGAGTTCAGCTCTCGCCGGACGGCAAAAGGCGAAAACGAAGCCGCTTGCGAGCGGCGCAGTGCAGCGAAGAGCTCTCCGAATTCGCCGCTAGCTCCACGGTCCTTCTCAGCTGCGAGTAGCAGCGCTCGCAGTACACAGAGCTTCACAAGGCCCGAAGACCCGGAGGGAAGTATCGCACACGAAAATGTGCCAGGACAGAGACGTGTTCTACGTTGTCCCTTCTCGTCATGCAGTTTGTGCCTCTGCTGCTTTTGCTGTAGGTAATCGCTCCTTGAAAGACGAGCGAGAGCGTCCTTCCGGGTGCATTGCACTGAGTCGAGTGCTCGCTCGGGACTTTGCTCTCGGGGCCAAGGCAAGAGGGCGTGCTTGCCCGCAGAACTGAGAACACGCTGTTGGGCAGAGCTGCAACTGACCGCTGGAGTTCAGCTCTCGCCGGACGGCAGAAGGCGAAGAACGAAGCCGCTTGCGAGCGGCGCAGTGCAGTGAAGAGCTCTCCGAATTCGCCGCTAGCTCCACGGTCCTTCTCAGCTGCGAGTAGCAGCGCTCGCAGTACACAGGGCTTCGCACCTCTAAATGTTTTACTACTGTGTTATGATTCTGTCTTCAGTTAATAGAACCCGATATACAACAAAGAGATGGGAGCACATGGAGATGCATTGGAGAGCCTACGCTGGAGGTAACACATTCATTTTTTACTCAAACAAATCCAAATTAGAAATGTTGAAAATTACCTGGGGCCATTTCAACAGCCAGCAAACTGACTAACACAACCAATCTTTGGCTTCTATTCAATCCTTTGCTTGTTTTACCTGGACCTTGAAGATCTGTCTGCAGCCTTCCTCTCTGCAAATATATCACACTCGTCCTATTGAGAACCCATGGCTCATCACAGCTGCTTCGCCACGCCTGCTTCCAGAAGAACTGGCAACTACAAGCTGGGAGCCAAGAGATACAACACTTCACTTGGAAAAGGGCCTTCCATGAATCCTAGAATCCCAGAATGGTTTGGACTGGAAGCGACCTTAGAGACAAATTATCTTCTTCCCACATCCTGACACGGGCAGGGACACTTTTCCACTAGTCCAGGTTGCTCCATGTCCGCTCCAGCCTGGCCCTGGACGCTTCCTGCCATGGGGCTCCTACACAGCCTCTTTGAACAACATGTGCCTCAGCACCCACCCAAGGAAGAATTCCTTTCCAATATCCCATCTATCCCAGCCCTCTGGCAGTTTGAAGCTATTCCCCCTTGTCCTGCGAGTCCAGACCCTTTTCCAAAGTCCCTCCCCAGCTATCTTGGAGCCCCAGCAGGCACTGCAAAGGGCTCGAAGATCTCCCTGGAGCCTTCTGTTCTCCAGATTGGACACCCTCAGCTCTCCCAGACTGTCCTAGAGCAAAGAAGCTCCACCTTTCAAAGCACCTTAGACGCCTCCTACCGGCCAAACTCGATGGCAACGCTGGCCTTCCGGGCCCTACGGATATCGCTTCCGGTGTCGTTCGGGGTCACTCCCGGCTCTCTTCCCGCCCCCCATGGGGCCCTCAGGCGATGCCGCTCCTACGCCACTTCTGCCGCTGTCAGACCAACGGGGGGGCCGGGGGCCAGCCCAGACTCATCCACAATCCACACTGTCCTCGGCGGCTGCTGCGGGCTCACGGCGGCCCACACACCCGGAAGCAGAGCTCCGAACACAGAGGATCATAGCCCCACATTTGTGTTCGTCTCTGCACAAGGCAGGCCAGTCTTGCCATGCCCGGACTTTTCAGTTCAGCACGAGAATGAGAATACACCTGCGCCATGGGGGAGGAAACCTCTAAAGACTCCCTCATACGTGGTCGCTCAACTTAATGCCTAGGCACTTGCCATTCCTAAGGCTACACTAAAGCCTTTTTTACCTTGCGGGTAAGAAATGCCGTTGTTCTCGTGTGCAGCTAAAGGCGCAGCACAGGCAGGCCGGGACAAAAGCTGGGGCAGAGCCCTTCCTCACTCCTTCGCTGTGCTGTACTCCATGCAGCTAGAGCGAAGCGAGAAGGACGCGAGGAAGAAAAAGGCGTTCTTAAAGTAGCACCCTGGCAGCAGCCCTGAAAAGGCGCATAACACACGGCATCTCGCTGCCCTCCGTTCTACATACTCGCGGCTCCCTCTGCCGACTTGCAAAAGTTGCTACCAGAGCAGAGGCGGCCAGATTGAAGAGGCAGTGCCTAGGTTCACCTTCTCCTTACTGCACGTAAGCCACGTCCAGCTCCTCGCTGCACTCTGGATTTCCCTTCTCCGAGGCACTTACCGTGGTGCTGTGTGCAACTCGGCGCCTAGAAGTGACCGCCAATGCTTTCACAGCGGGCTGCAAGGGAACCAAGGAGCAGCACAAGCAGCAGTGCTTCAGCTTGCTCCTTCCGACTGCTAAGGGCACTTGGGAAGGCAAGCGAGAGTCAACCACCTTCCTCTCCTAGTAACGTGGTGCACACAAGCACGGGACTAGTGCCGCTTCGTTCACCGCCCTCGCCCAAGCGTGGAGCCGCTTTCACTTGCCGGCGGCCAGAAGCCGCTGCAAGGGCGCCACACAACCACAAGTGCGCCGGCAGCCAAGAGCTAGAGAACGCTGCTTCTGCCCAAGCCCGCCTAGGGCGTGCACCTTTGTTCTCAGAGCTCCGTGCAACAGTCTGCCTCTCTCGCAGTTCGAATGGAAAACGAAAGCTTTTCGCCTACGCCCGTCACAGAGATCCGTTGCCAGGACGAGAATGCCTTGTGGCCGGAGCTCGCCCCCGCCGCGAGGAAGCTGCTATTAGCACCGCGTTGCAGGGCCACGTCTCGCTTCTTGACTACGTGCTCAGCGCTCTCCGAATTCGCCGCTAGCTCCACGGTCTTTCTCAGCTGCAAGTAGCAGCGCTCACAGTACATAGAGCTTCGCAAGGACCGAAGACCCGGAGGGAAGTATCGCACTCGAAAATGTGCCAGGATAGAGACGTTCTACACTGAGTAGAGACACAGACAGACAGAGAGTTCTACACTGCCCCTTCTCGTCGGCCATCTTGTGCTCTGCTGCCTCTGCTGTGACGAATGAAAGGCGAGCGACAGCGGCTCTCCAGGCACTGAAGAGAGTTCCCTAGGGACTTTTCGATGTAAAACTTTTTCCACCTCCAAAAATACATGGGTAAGTCCTAAAAGTTTTGGTTTTCTTAAGAATAGTTTCGCCCAAGTTTTGCTGTTCTAAACAACCATGGTTTCAGTCTTCACTTAACTGCTTGTTTCTGTCTTTTTGGCTAGTGGCAATCTAATTCTAAGGTAAATAGATGTGTTGGAAATCCATAAATTACATCTCAAGTTAGGTGGGAAAATTGGCTCGGAAGAAAATGGAATTGAGAATTTGGAAAGAATCCAGAGTGAGCTGATGTCACAATCCGAGATTCCCTTGAGTTCCAAATCCTTTCATTTGTGTTTTTGTGGGCTTTTTGAAGGCGGTGTACAGTTGAAGCCATGATTTAGCTGCGGTGAGACCTGCTCTGCTGTAAAAGCATTATTTTCTCAGTGAGCATGGACAACAGTTAGAGTGTCGTCTTTTAAGATTCCCTGCACTCCACTTATGGTGGCAAAAGCAGTGCCTTGACTGTAATCATAAAAGTGATTACAGCTTCATTGCTTTGACATCATGTAGGATGCTTCCTCCATCTGCTGTGGTCAGCATTAAGTAACAGATTTCTCAGTTTCTAGGAAGAGTCTAGCAAACAATCACCTTGCTCCTTCTCTTGCATTTATTCATCACTGCTATGCTGCTATACAGACAGGTAGTCTGTTTATGATTCAACAATTCAATGGGACATCAAGTAAATAACAAAGCAAAACTAACTACCGAAAGCACTATAAGGGCCAGAGATTAGCTTGGATCAAAACAGGTATTCTCCTAGCATTGTTTACAAACGAGTCAGCATGTGAAACAGAAGGCACAATGTAGTTTGTGCCTTGTTTTGGGCATGCCCGGAAGAAGGAAATTCTGATTTCACATACGGGAAAAGAAATGTTGACATTTGAATGAGATTGTTCATACTCCAGTAAAGGTTGCTTTGAAAGGTTGTGGAAGTCCTGTTAGGAAACATGGCTTTACAAGTCCTTTCCACCAGGAGACAACAGCTGCAGAACATCTGGGTGTGCCAGTGTTGAGAGCACCAGCAAAGATCAAAGTGGAGAAGTTGGTGAACAATGGCAGTGGCCTGGCGGAGGGCAAGTGGGGTGCTGGCTGTGGGACCAGGGGAGTCCTGACTGATTTAGGAGGCGTGTGATGGTCTGTGCCAGCAAGCGGAGTAGTGCTGTGGCCTTGGCACACTGCTAATACTGGAATTCAGTGGGGTCACTGGGCAGGCTGAGTGTGTGAGCTGCTGGAGGGACCCAGGTTGCCCACATGTAAACATCCAGTCTCACTCTTGCCAGCCACAGAAAGGAGCAGGATGTGGCTGCTGGCGATGCCTGTCACGTATATGTAGTGTATATGTGTGCTATCCCAGCCTGCTGGGAACACTTCTTCTTTGGGACTGCTTGGGCTGAGGGAGAGAAAGCAGTGGTAGTTTCTGAGGTTTCGAGTTTGCTCGAGTTTCTCAGGCTGTTTCTGGAGCCACCCCGAGTTCTCTTCCTTGAAGCATTTCAAGTCCTGCTAATTTTCAAAATTCAAACAGACACAGCCCTAAGCTAGTTGATCTGACTTCAGAGCTATTCTTACGCTGAGCTGTTGGATGATCTGATCTCCTGAGATGTCTTCCATCTCAGTTTATGACCTGGTTCTTGTGAAAAGTAGGATCTTTTAGCCTGGAGAAGAGAGGTTTCTGGAGAGACAGTATTGTGGCCTTTGAATATGTAAAGAGGGTATAAGACAAATGGAGAAAGACTTTTTAGGAAAGTTTGCAGAGACAGGATAAGGGGCCATGCTTTCAAACTGAGACTAGGTTTAGATTGGCTAAAAGGAAAAACTTTTCTACAATGAAGCTGGTGAGACACTCAAACGGGTGTTCCAGAGAAGTTGTGGATGCCCCATCATTGAGAGTGCTCCTTATCAGTTTGGCTAGTCTTGAGCAATTTGATCTACTGTAAGATCTACCTGGCAAGGAAGTTGGACTACATGATCTTTAATCACAGACTGTTGTATGATTCCGTGGAAGACAGAATGCAATAAAGTTCATATTTCAGATTTTGGCGCAGACATATTTATTTTTTCTCACTTTATGCATCATTGCAATGACAACTTGTTAGCTTCTGAAATGATTAGCTGAGATTGATTTCCTTCCTTAGTTTCATTTTCTCTGTTATTCCTTCACTCTTGGACTTTTTTTTTCACTAGATTCCCTCTTTCAGTAAACTGCCCTTAAGTATCACTTTGCTCCCCACCTGGCTTTTTTTTTTTTTTTCAATGACACCTTTTCACTGGTTCGTTTTGGGCCTTTGCTGCTTGAAGTCCAGCAGCCTCCTTGTCTGAGCATTACGGAGCTTTCTTTACAGCTTCATCACTATGCAAAAAGCCATAAATTACTGTGTTCCATCTCACATACCATCAAGTATCACACTAATATTCCCTCTGCTGAATAGCTGGTTGGTTTACATAGACCAGCCAAATACCAGGAAATCCAGATGGCAGCAAGAATCTTGTAGACTACTCCCGCTGTTCATTTAAATTCTGGAGAAGTCACGTGAGGTATCACATTCTCTTGAAAGAAGTGTCTATCATCTCGGACATTCTAGAATGGGCTATTAATATTGTCATGAGTTTCTGGCTAGACTTTTTAGTATGCAAATTCAAATTCAAATGATCTGAAATGATAGAACTTCAAGAAATTTTTTTTCCCAGAATCGAAGTATGATGGAGTTCCATAGGGAGAATCTTAATCTTAGTTATTCTATTCCATCTCACATCATGGCTGGGGGCAGGGAGAAGGGAGTATCTTTGGGGGACAATGGGTTCCGGTGTAGTCAGTAAGCTGGGCAGAGGAGCCATCAGGTATTTTCTGTTGTTGGGCGGGGGGGGGGGGGATTCGTGTGAACTCTTCCTTTCTTGTACCCTGCCACTAGTATTGTTGCTAAAATTGTTTGTTTTCTCATCCAAGTGACAAAATCAGCACACTTAATGAGGGATGAAGAGGGAGCAGCGACCTCAGAACAGGAGGAAGAAGAAGCAGAGCCTGCTGTCCTCCAGAAGAAAAAAACACTACCAGCCAACTTTGCATCATCTGTGAACTTCCTGGGCGTGTACTCTATCCCCTTGTCCAGAACACTGAGCAAGATATTAAACAGGACTGGGCCCAAGACCGAGCCTTGGGGACCAGCTGGATGAACTCTATTTCCCACCACTCTGTGGGCCTGGCCATCACCCAGTTTGTCACCCAGCAAACAGCCCACCCATGCAAACCATAAGCAGACAGTTTCTTCAGGAGAATGATGTGAGACTCATTGCAAAAAGGATCAGGGAGATGCCTAGGAAGAGTCTCAGGTGAATCCAGGAGACTATAGTGGAGGAAGGACGCGAGGAAGAAGAAGGCGTTCTTAAAGTGGCACCCTGGCAGCAGCCCTGAAAGGGCGCATAACACACGGCGTCTCGCTGCCCTCCGTTCTACATACTCGCAGCTCCCTCTGCCGACTTGCAAAAGTTGCTACCAGAGCAGAGGCGGCCAGATTGAAGAGGCAGTGCCTAGGTTCACCTTCTCCTTACTGCACGTAAGCCACGTCCAGCTCCTCGCTGCACTCTGGATTTCCCTTCTCCGCGGCACTTACAGTGGTGCTGTGTGCAACTCGGCGCCTAGAAGCGACCGCCAATGCTTTCACAGCGGGCTGCAAGGGAACCAAGGAGCAGCACAAGCAGCAGTGCTTCAGCTTGCTCCTTCCGACTGCTAAGGGCACTTGGGAAGGCAAGCGAGAGTCAACCACCTTCCTCTCCTAGTAGCCTGTAACGTGGTGCACACAAGCACGGGACTAGTGCCGCTTCGTTCACCGCCCTCGCCCAAGCGTGGAGCCGCTTTCACTTGCCGGCGGCCAGAAGCCACTGCAAGGGCGCCACACAACCACAAGTGCGCCGGCAGCCAAGAGCTAGAGAACGCTGCTTCTGCCCAAGCCCGCCTAGGGCGTGCACCTTTGTTCTCAGAGCTCCGTGCAACAGTCTGCCTCTCTCGCAGTTCGAATGGAAAACGAAAGCTTTTCGCCTACGCCCTTCACAGAGATCCGTTGCCAGGACGAGAATGTCTTGTGGCCGGAGCTCGCCCCGGCCGCGAGGAAGCTGCTATTAGCACCGCGTTGCAGGGCCACGTCTCGCTTCTTGACTACGTGCTCAGCGCTCTCCGAATTCGCCGCTAGCTCCACGGTCTTTCTCAGCTGCAAGTAGCAGCGCTCGCAGTACATAGAGCTTCGCAAGGACCGAAGACCCGGAGGGAAGTTTCGCACAGGAAAATGTACCAGGACAGAGACGTGTTCTACGTTGTCCCTTCTCGTCATGCAGTTTGTGCCTCTGCTGCTTCTGCTGTTAGGAATCGCTCCTTGAAAGGCGAGCGACAGCGTCTTTCCGGGTGCATTGCACTGAGTCGAGTGCTCGCTCGGGGCTTTGCACTCGGGGCCAAGGCAAGAGGGCGTGCTTGCCCGCAGAACTGAGAACACGCTGTTGGGCAGAGCTGCAACTGACCGCTGGAGTTCAGCTCTCGCCGGACGGCAGAAGGCGAAGAACGAAGCCGCTTGCGAGCGGCGCAGTGCAGCGAAGAGCTCTCCGAATTCGCCGCTAGCTCCACGGTCCTTCTCAGCTGCGAGTAGCAGCGCTCGCAGTACACAGGGCTTCGCAAGGCCCGAAGACCCGGAGGGAAGTATCGCACACGAAAATGTGCCAGGACAGAGACGTGTTCTACGTTGTCCCTTCTCGTCATGCAGTTTGTGCCTCTGCTGCTTCTGCTGTAGGTAATCGCTCCTTGAAAGACGAGCGAGAGCGTCCTTCCGGGTGCATTGCACTGAGTCGAGTGCTCGCTCGGGTCTTTGCACTCGGGGCCAAGGCAAGAGGGCGTGCTTGCCCGCAGAACTGAGAACACGCTGTTGGGCAGAGCTGCAACTGACCGCTGGAGTTCAGCTCTCGCCGGACGGCAGAAGGCGAAGAACGAAGCCGCTTGCGAGCGGCGCAGTGCAGCGAAGAGCTCTCCGAATTCGCCGCTAGCTCCACGGTCCTTCTCAGCTGCGAGTAGCAGCGCTCGCAGTACACAGAGCTTCGCAAGGCCCGAAGACCCGGAGGGAAGTATCGCACACGAAAATGTGCCAGGACAGAGACGTGTTCTACGTTGTCCCTTCTCGTCATGCAGTTTGTGCCTCTGCTGCTTCTGCTGTTAGGAATCGCTCCTTGAAAGACGAGCGAGAGCGTCCTTCCGGGTGCATTGCACTGAGTCGAGTGCTCGCTCGGGACTTTGCACTCGGGGCCAAGGCAAGAGGGCGTGCTTGCCCGCAGAACTGAGAACACGCTGTTGGGCAGAGCTGCAACTGACCGCTGGAGTTCAGCTCTCGCCGGACGGCAGAAGGCGAAGAACGAAGCCGCTTGCGAGCGGCGCAGTGCAGCGAAGAGCTCTCCGAATTCGCCGCTAGCTCCACGGTCCTTCTCAGCTGCGAGTAGCAGCGCTCGCAGTACACAGAGCTTCGCAAGGCCCGAAGACCCGGAGGGAAGTATCGCACACGAAAATGTGCCAGGACAGAGACGTGTTCTACGTTGTCCCTTCTCGTCATGCAGTTTGTGCCTCTGCTGCTTTTGCTGTAGGTAATCGCTCCTTGAAAGACGAGCGAGAGCGTCCTTCCGGGTGCATTGCACTGAGTCGAGTGCTCGCTCGGGACTTTGCTCTCGGGGCCAAGGCAAGAGGGCGTGCTTGCCCGCAGAACTGAGAACACGCTGTTGGGCAGAGCTGCAACTGACCGCTGGAGTTCAGCTCTCGCCGGACGGCAGAAGGCGAAGAACGAAGCCGCTTGCGAGCGGCGCAGTGCAGCGAAGAGCTCTCCGAATTCGCCGATAGCTCCACGGTCCTTCTCAGCTGCGAGTAGCAGCGCTCGCAGTACACAGGGCTTCGCAAGGCCCGAAGACCCGGAGGGAAGTATCGCACACGAAAATGTGCCAGGACAGAGACGTGTTCTACGTTGTCCCTTCTCGTCATGCAGTTTGTGCCTCTGCTGCTTCTGCTGTTAGGAATCGCTCCTTGAAAGACGAGCGAGAGCGTCCTTCCGGGTGCATTGCACTGAGTCGAGTGCTCGCTCGGGACTTTGCTCTCGGGGCCAAGGCAAGAGGGCGTGCTTGCCCGCAGAACTGAGAACACGCTGTTGGGCAGAGCTGCAACTGACCGCTGGAGTTCAGCTCTCGCCGGACGGCAGAAGGCGAAGAACGAAGCCGCTTGCGAGCGGCGCAGTGCAGCGAAGAGCTCTCCGAATTCGCCGCTAGCTCCACGGTCCTTCTCAGCTGCGAGTAGCAGCGCTCGCAGTACACAGGGCTTCGCAAGGCCCGAAGACCCGGACGGAAGTATCGCACACGAAAATGTGCCAGGACAGAGACGTGTTCTACGTTGTCCCTTCTCGTCATGCAGTTTGTGCCTCTGCTGCTTCTGCTGTTAGGAATCGCTCCTTGAAAGACGAGCGAGAGCGTCCTTCCGGGTGCATTGCACTGAGTCGAGTGCTCGCTCGGGACTTTGCACTCGGGGCCAAGGCAAGAGGGCGTGCTTGCCCGCAGAACTGAGAACACGCTGTTGGGCAGAGCTGCAACTGACCGCTGGAGTTCAGCTCTCGCCGGACGGCAAAAGGCGAAGAACGAAGCCGCTTGCGAGCGGCGCAGTGCAGCGAAGAGCTCTCCGAATTCGCCGCTAGCTCCACGGTCCTTCTCAGCTGCGAGTAGCAGCGCTCGCAGTACACAGGGCTTCGCAAGGCCCGAAGACCCGGAGGGAAGTATGGCACACGAAAATGTGCCAGGACAGAGACGTGTTCTACGTTGTCCCTTCTCGTCATGCAGTTTGTGCCTCTGCTGCTTCTGCTGTTAGGAATCGCTCCTTGAAAGGCGAGCGAGAGCGTCCTTCCGGGTGCATTGCACTGAGTCGAGTGCTCGCTCGGGACTTTGCTCTCGGGGCCAAGGCAAGAGGGCGTGCTTGCCCGCAGAACTGAGAACACGCTGTTGGGCAGAGCTGCAACTGACCGCTGGAGTTCAGCTCTCGCCGGACGGCAGAAGGCGAAGAACGAAGCCGCTTGCGAGCGGCGCAGTGCAGCGAAGAGCTCTCCGAATTCGCCGCTAGCTCCACGGTCCTTCTCAGCTGCGAGTAGCAGCGCTCGCAGTACACAGGGCTTCGCAAGGCCCGAAGACCCGGAGGGAAGTATCGCACACGAAAATGTGCCAGGACAGAGACGTGTTCTACGTTGTCCCTTCTCGTCATGCAGTTTGTGCCTCTGCTGCTTCTGCTGTTAGGAATCGCTCCTTGAAAGACGAGCGAGAGCGTCCTTCCGGGTGCATTGCACTGAGTCGAGTGCTCGCTCGGGACTTTGCTCTCGGGGCCAAGGCAAGAGGGCGTGCTTGCCCGCAGAACTGAGAACACGCTGTTGGGCAGAGCTGCAACTGACCGCTGGAGTTCAGCTCTCGCCGGACGGCAGAAGGCGAAGAACGAAGCCGCTTGCGAGCGGCGCAGTGCAGCGAAGAGCTCTCCGAATTCGCCGCTAGCTCCACGGTCCTTCTCAGCTGCGAGTAGCAGCGCTCGCAGTACACAGAGCTTCACAAGGCCCGAAGACCCGGAGGGAAGTATCGCACACGAAAATGTGCCAGGACAGAGACGTGTTCTACGTTGTCCCTTCTCGTCATGCAGTTTGTGCCTCTGCTGCTTCTGCTGTTAGGAATCGCTCCTTGAAAGACGAGCGAGAGCGTCCTTCCGGGTGCATTGCACTGAGTCGAGTGCTCGCTTGGGGCTTTGCTCTCGGGGCCAAGGCAAGAGGGCGTGCTTGCCCGCAGAACTGAGAATACGCTGTTGGGCAGAGCTGCAACTGACCGCTGGAGTTCAGCTCTCGCCGGACGGCAGAAGGCGAAGAACGAAGCCGCTTGCGAGCGGCGCAGTGCAGCGAAGAGCTCTCCGAATTCGCCGATAGCTCCACGGTCCTTCTCAGCTGCGAGTAGCAGCGCTCGCAGTACACAGAGCTTCGCAAGGCCCGAAGACCCGGAGGGAAGTATGGCACACGGAAATGTGCCAGGACAGAGACGTGTTCTACGTTGTCCCTTCTCGTCATGCAGTTTGTGCCTCTGCTGCTTCTGCTGTTAGGAATCGCTCCTTGAAAGACGAGCGAGAGCGTCCTTCCGGGTGCATTGCACTGAGTCGAGTGCTCGCTCGGGACTTTGCTCTCGGGGCCAAGGCAAGAGGGCGTGCTTGCCCGCAGAACTGAGAACACGCTGTTGGGCAGAGCTGCAACTGACCGCTGGAGTTCAGCTCTCGCCGGACGGCAGAAGGCGAAGAACGAAGCCGCTTGCGAGCGGCGCAGTGCAGCGAAGAGCTCTCCGAATTCGCCGCTAGCTCCACGGTCCTTCTCAGCTGCGAGTAGCAGCGCTCGCAGTACACAGAGCTTCGCAAGGCCCGAAGACCCGGAGGGAAGTATCGCACACGAAAATGTGCCAGGACAGAGACGTGTTCTACGTTGTCCCTTCTCGTCATGCAGTTTGTGCCTCTGCTGCTTCTGCTGTTAGGAATCGCTCCTTGAAAGACGAGCGAGAGCGTCCTTCCGGGTGCATTGCACTGAGTCGAGTGCTCGCTCGGGACTTTGCACTCGGGGCCAAGGCAAGAGGGCGTGCTTGCCCGCAGAACTGAGAACACGCTGTTGGGCAGAGCTGCAACTGACCGCTGGAGTTCAGCTCTCGCAGGACGGCAGAAGGCGAAGAACGAAGCCGCTTGCGAGCGGCGCAGTGCAGCGAAGAGCTCTCCGAATTCGCCGCTAGCTCCACGGTCCTTCTCAGCTGCGAGTAGCAGCGCTCGCAGTACACAGGGCTTCGCAAGGCCCGAAGACCCGGAGGGAAGTATCGCACACGGAAATGTGCCAGGACAGAGACGTGTTCTACGTTGTCCCTTCTCGTCATGCAGTTTGTGCCTCTGCTGCTTCTGCTGTTAGGAATCGCTCCTTGAAAGACGAGCGAGAGCGTCCTTCCGGGTGCATTGCACTGAGTCGAGTGCTCGCTCGGGACTTTGCTCTCGGGGCCAAGGCAAGAGGGCGTGCTTGCCCGCAGAACTGAGAACACGCTGTTGGGCAGAGCTGCAACTGACCGCTGGAGTTCAGCTCTCGCCGGACGGCAGAAGGCGAAGAACGAAGCCGCTTGCGAGCGGCGCAGTGCAGCGAAGAGCTCTCCGAATTCGCCGCTAGCTCCACGGTCCTTCTCAGCTGCGAGTAGCAGCGCTCGCAGTACACAGGGCTTCGCAAGGCCCGAAGACCCGGAGGGAAGTATGGCACACGAAAATGTGCCAGGACAGAGACGTGTTCTACGTTGTCCCTTCTCGTCATGCAGTTTGTGCCTCTGCTGCGTCTGCTGTTAGGAATCGCTCCTTGAAAGACGAGCGAGAGCGTCCTTCCGGGTGCATTGCACTGAGTCGAGTGCTCGCTCGGGGCTTTGCTCTCGGGGCCAAGGCAAGAGGGCGTGCTTGCCCGCAGAACTGAGAACACGCTGTTGGGCAGAGCTGAAACTTACCGCTGGAGTTCAGCTCTCGCCGGACGGCAGAAGGCGAAGAACGAAGCCGCTTGCGAGCGGCGCAGTGCAGCGAAGAGCTCTCCGAATTCGCCGCTAGCTCCACGGTCCTTCTCAGCTGCGAGTAGCAGCGCTCGCAGTACACAGAGCTTCGCAAGGCCCGAAGACCCGGAGGGAAGTATGGCACACGGAAATGTGCCAGGACAGAGACGTGTTCTACGTTGTCCCTTCTCGTCATGCAGTTTGTGCCTCTGCTGCTTCTGCTGTTAGGAATCGCTCCTTGAAAGACGAGCGAGAGCGTCCTTCCGGGTGCATTGCACTGAGTCGAGTGCTCGCTCGGGACTTTGCTCTCGGGGCCAAGGCAAGAGGGCGTGCTTGCCCGCAGAACTGAGAACACGCTGTTGGGCAGAGCTGCAACTGACCGCTGGAGTTCAGCTCTCGCCGGACGGCAGAAGGCGAAGAACGAAGCCGCTTGCGAGCGGCGCAGTGCAGCGAAGAGCTCTCCGAATTCGCCGATAGCTCCACGGTCCTTCTCAGCTGCGAGTAGCAGCGCTCGCAGTACACAGAGCTTCGCAAGGCCCGAAGACCCGGAGGGAAGTATCGCACACGGAAATGTGCCAGGACAGAGACGTGTTCTACGTTGTCCCTTCTCGTCATGCAGTTTGTGCCTCTGCTGCTTCTGCTGTTAGGAATCGCTCCTTGAAAGACGAGCGAGAGCGTCCTTCCGGGTGCATTGCACTGAGTCGAGTGCTCGCTCGGGACTTTGCTCTCGGGGCCAAGGCAAGAGGGCGTGCTTGCCCGCAGAACTGAGAACACGCTGTTGGGCAGAGCTGCAACTGACCGCTGGAGTTCAGCTCTCGCCGGACGGCAGAAGGCGAAGAACGAAGCCGCTTGCGAGCGGCGCAGTGCAGCGAAGAGCTCTCCGAATTCGCCGCTAGCTCCACGGTCCTTCTCAGCTGCGAGTAGCAGCGCTCGCAGTACACAGAGCTTCGCAAGGCCCGAAGACCCGGAGGGAAGTATCGCACACGAAAATGTGCCAGGACAGAGACGTGTTCTACGTTGTCCCTTCTCGTCATGCAGTTTGTGCCTCTGCTGCTTCTGCTGTTAGGAATCGCTCCTTGAAAGACGAGCGAGAGCGTCCTTCCGGGTGCATTGCACTGAGTCGAGTGCTCGCTCGGGACTTTGCTCTCGGGGCCAAGGCAAGAGGGCGTGCTTGCCCGCAGAACTGAGAACACGCTGTTGGGCAGAGCTGCAACTGACCGCTGGAGTTCAGCTCTCGCCGGACGGCAGAAGGCGAAGAACGAAGCCGCTTGCGAGCGGCGCAGTGCAGCGAAGAGCTCTCCGAATTCGCCGCTAGCTCCACGGTCCTTCTCAGCTGCGAGTAGCAGCGCTCGCAGTACACAGGGCTTCGCAAGGCCCGAAGACCCGGAGGGAAGTATCGCACACGAAAATGTGCCAGGACAGAGACGTGTTCTACGTTGTCCCTTCTCGTCATGCAGTTTGTGCCTCTGCTGCTTCTGCTGTTAGGAATCGCTCCTTGAAAGGCGAGCGAGAGCGTCCTTCCGGGTGCATTGCACTGAGTCGAGTGCTCGCTCGGGACTTTGCACTCGGGGCCAAGGCAAGAGGGCGTGCTTGCCCGCAGAACTGAGAACACGCTGTTGGGCAGAGCTGAAACTTACCGCTGGAGTTCAGCTCTCGCCGGACGGCAGAAGGCGAAGAACGAAGCCGCTTGCGAGCGGCGCAGTGCAGCGAAGAGCTCTCCGAATTCGCCGCAAGCTCCACGGTCCTTCTCAGCTGCGAGTAGCAGCGCTCGCAGTACACAGAGCTTCGCAAGGCCCGAAGACCCGGAGGGAAGTATGGCACACGGAAATGTGCCAGGACAGAGACGTGTTCTACGTTGTCCCTTCTCGTCATGCAGTTTGTGCCTCTGCTGCTTCTGCTGTTAGGAATCGCTCCTTGAAAGGCGAGCGAGAGCGTCCTTCCGGGTGCATTGCACTGAGTCGAGTGCTCGCTCGGGGCTTTGCTCTCGGGGCCAAGGCAAGAGGGCGTGCTTGCCCGCAGAACTGAGAACACGCTGTTGGGCAGAGCTGCAACTGACCGCTGGAGTTCAGCTCTCGCCGGACGGCAGAAGGCGAAGAACGAAGCCGCTTGCGAGCGGCGCAGTGCAGCGAAGAGCTCTCCGAATTCGCCGCTAGCTCCACGGTCCTTCTCAGCTGCGAGTAGCAGCGCTCGCAGTACACAGAGCTTCGCAAGGCCCGAAGACCCGGAGGGAAGTATGGCACACGGAAATGCGCCAGGACAGAGACGTGTTCTACGTTGTCCCTTCTCGTCATGCAGTTTGTGCCTCTGCTGCTTCTGCTGTTAGGAATCGCTCCTTGAAAGACGAGCGAGAGCGTCCTTCCGGGTGCATTGCACTGAGTCGAGTGCTCGCTCGGGACTTTGCTCTCGGGGCCAAGGCAAGAGGGCGTGCTTGCCCGCAGAACTGAGAACACGCTGTTGGGCAGAGCTGCAACTGACCGCTGGAGTTCAGCTCTCGCCGGACGGCAGAAGGCGAAGAACGAAGCCGCTTGCGAGCGGCGCAGTGCAGCGAAGAGCTCTCCGAATTCGCCGCTAGCTCCACGGTCTTTCTCAGCTGCGAGTAGCAGCGCTCGCAGTACACAGGGCTTCGCAAGGCCCGAAGACCCGGAGGGAAGTATCGCACACGAAAATGTGCCAGGACAGAGACGTGTTCTACGTTGTCCCTTCTCGTCATGCAGTTTGTGCCTCTGCTGCTTCTGCTGTTAGGAATCGCTCCTTGAAAGGCGAGCGAGAGCGTCCTTCCGGGTGCATTGCACTGAGTCGAGTGCTCGCTCGGGACTTTGCTCTCGGGGCCAAGGCAAGAGGGCGTGCTTGCCCGCAGAACTGAGAACACGCTGTTGGGCAGAGCTGCAACTGACCGCTGGAGTTCAGCTCTCGCCGGACGGCAGAAGGCGAAGAACGAAGCCGCTTGCGAGCGGCGCAGTGCAGCGAAGAGCTCTCCGAATTCGCCGCTAGCTCCACGGTCCTTCTCAGCTGCGAGTAGCAGCGCTCGCAGTACACAGGGCTTCGCAAGGCCCGAAGACCCGGAGGGAAGTATCGCACACGAAAATGTGCCAGGACAGAGACGTGTTCTACGTTGTCCCTTCTCGTCATGCAGTTTGTGCCTCTGCTGCTTCTGCTGTTAGGAATCGCTCCTTGAAAGGCGAGCGAGAGCGTCCTTCCGGGTGCATTGCACTGAGTCGAGTGCTCGCTCGGGTCTTTGCACTCGGGGCCAAGGCAAGAGGGCGTGCTTGCCCGCAGAACTGAGAACACGCTGTTGGGCAGAGCTGCAACTGACCGCTGGAGTTCAGCTCTCGCCGGACGGCAAAAGGCGAAGAACGAAGCCGCTTGCGTGCGGCGCAGTGCAGCGAAGAGCTCTCCGAATTCGCCGCTAGCTCCACGGTCCTTCTCAGCTGCGAGTAGCAGCGCTCGCAGTACACAGAGCTTCGCAAGGCCCGAAGACCCGGAGGGAAGTATCGCACACGAAAATGTGCCAGGACAGAGACGTGTTCTACGTTGTCCCTTCTCGTCATGCAGTTTGTGCCTCTGCTGCTTCTGCTGTTAGGAATCGCTCCTTGAAAGGCGAGCGAGAGCGTCCTTCCGGGTGCATTGCACTGAGTCGAGTGCTCGCTCGGGACTTTGCTCTCGGGGCCAAGGCAAGAGGGCGTGCTTGCCCGCAGAACTGAGAACACGCTGTTGGGCAGAGCTGCAACTGACCGCTGGAGTTCAGCTCTCGCCGGACGGCAGAAGGCGAAGAACGAAGCCGCTTGCGAGCGGCGCAGTGCAGCGAAGAGCTCTCCGAATTCGCCGCTAGCTCCACGGTCCTTCTCAGCTGCGAGTAGCAGCGCTCGCAGTACACAGAGCTTCGCAAGGCCCGAAGACCCGGAGGGAAGTATGGCACACGGAAATGTGCCAGGACAGAGACGTGTTCTACGTTGTCCCTTCTCGTCATGCAGTTTGTGCCTCTGCTGCTTCTGCTGTTAGGAATCGCTCCTTGAAAGGCGAGCGAGAGCGTCCTTCCGGGTGCATTGCACTGAGTCGAGTGCTCGCTCGGGACTTTGCTCTCGGGGCCAAGGCAAGAGGGCGTGCTTGCCCGCAGAACTGAGAACACGCTGTTGGGCAGAGCTGCAACTGACCGCTGGAGTTCAGCTCTCGCCGGACGGCAGAAGGCGAAGAACGAAGCCGCTTGCGAGCGGCGCAGTGCAGCGAAGAGCTCTCCGAATTCGCCGCTAGCTCCACGGTCCTTCTCAGCTGCGAGTAGCAGCGCTCGCAGTACACAGGGCTTCGCAAGGCCCGAAGACCCGGAGGGAAGTATCGCACACGAAAATGTGCCAGGACAGAGACGTGTTCTACGTTGTCCCTTCTCGTCATGCAGTTTGTGCCTCTGCTGCTTCTGCTGTAGGTAATCGCTCCTTGAAAGGCGAGCGAGAGCGTCCTTCCGGGTGCATTGCACTGAGTCGAGTGCTCGCTCGGGGCTTTGCTCTCGGGGCCAAGGCAAGAGGGCGTGCTTGCCCGCAGAACTGAGAACACGCTGTTGGGCAGAGCTGCAACTGACCGCTGGAGTTCAGCTCTCGCCGGACGGCAGAAGGCGAAGAACGAAGCCGCTTGCGAGCGGCGCAGTGCAGCGAAGAGCTCTCCGAATTCGCCGCTAGCTCCACGGTCCTTCTCAGCTGCGAGTAGCAGCGCTCGCAGTACACAGAGCTTCGCAAGGCCCGAAGACCCGGAGGGAAGTATCGCACACGAAAATGCGCCAGGACAGAGACGTGTTCTACGTTGTCCCTTCTCGTCATGCAGTTTGTGCCTCTGCTGCTTCTGCTGTAGGTAATCGCTCCTTGAAAGACGAGCGAGAGCGTCCTTCCGGGTGCATTGCACTGAGTCGAGTGCTCGCTCGGGACTTTGCACTCGGGGCCAAGGCAAGAGGGCGTGCTTGCCCGCAGAACTGAGAACACGCTGTTGGGCAGAGCTGCAACTGACCGCTGGAGTTCAGCTCTCGCCGGACGGCAGAAGGCGAAGAACGAAGCCGCTTGCGAGCGGCGCAGTGCAGCGAAGAGCTCTCCGAATTCGCCGCTAGCTCCACGGTCCTTCCCAGCTGCGAGTAGCAGCGCTCGCAGTACACAGAGCTTCGCAAGGCCCGAAGACCCGGAGGGAAGTATCGCACACGAAAATGCGCCAGGACAGAGACGTGTTCTACGTTGTCCCTTCTCGTCATGCAGTTTGTGCCTCTGCTGCTTCTGCTGTTAGGAATCGCTCCTTGAAAGACGAGCGAGAGCGTCCTTCCGGGTGCATTGCACTGAGTCGAGTGCTCGCTCGGGGCTTTGCACTCGGGGCCAAGGCAAGAGGGCGTGCTTGCCCGCAGAACTGAGAACACGCTGTTGGGCAGAGCTGCAACTGACCGCTGGAGTTCAGCTCTCGCCGGACGGCAGAAGGCGAAGAACGAAGCCGCTTGCGAGCGGCGCAGTGCAGCGAAGAGCTCTCCGAATTCGCCGCTAGCTCCACGGTCCTTCTCAGCTGCGAGTAGCAGCGCTCGCAGTACACAGAGCTTCGCAAGGCCCGAAGACCCGGAGGGAAGTATCGCACACGAAAATGCGCCAGGACAGAGACGTGTTCTACGTTGTCCCTTCTCGTCATGCAGTTTGTGCCTCTGCTGCTTCTGCTGTTAGGAATCGCTCCTTGAAAGACGAGCGAGAGCGTCCTTCCGGGTGCATTGCACTGAGTCGAGTGCTCGCTCGGGAATTTGCACTCGGGGCCAAGGCAAGAGGGCGTGCTTGCCCGCAGAACTGAGAACACGCTGTTGGGCAGAGCTGCAACTGACCGCTGGAGTTCAGCTCTCGCCGGACGGCAGAAGGCGAAGAACGAAGCCGCTTGCGAGCGGCGCAGTGCAGCGAAGAGCTCTCCGAATTCGCCGCTAGCTCCACGGTCCTTCTCAGCTGCGAGTAGCAGCGCTCGCAGTACACAGAGCTTCGCAAGGCCCGAAGACCCGGAGGGAAGTATCGCACACGAAAATGCGCCAGGACAGAGACGTGTTCTACGTTGTCCCTTCTCGTCATGCAGTTTGTGCCTCTGCTGCTTCTGCTGTAGGTAATCGCTCCTTGAAAGACGAGCGAGAGCGTCCTTCCGGGTGCATTGCACTGAGTCGAGTGCTCGCTCGGGGCTTTGCACTCGGGGCCAAGGCAAGAGGGCGTGCTTGCCCGCAGAACTGAGAACACGCTGTTGGGCAGAGCTGCAACTGACCGCTGGAGTTCAGCTCTCGCCGGACGGCAGAAGGCGAAGAACGAAGCCGCTTGCGAGCGGCGCAGTGCAGCGAAGAGCTCTCCGAATTCGCCGCTAGCTCCACGGTCCTTCTCAGCTGCGAGTAGCAGCGCTCGCAGTACACAGAGCTTCGCAAGGCCCGAAGACCCGGAGGGAAGTATCGCACACGAAAATGCGCCAGGACAGAGACGTGTTCTACGTTGTCCCTTCTCGTCATGCAGTTTGTGCCTCTGCTGCTTCTGCTGTTAGGAATCGCTCCTTGAAAGGCGAGCGAGAGCGTCCTTCTGGGTGCATTGCACTGAGTCGAGTGCTCGCTCGGGGCTTTGCTCTCGGGGCCAAGGCAAGAGGGCGTGCTTGCCCGCAGAACTGAGAACACGCTGTTGGGCAGAGCTGCAACTGACCGCTGGAGTTCAGCTCTCGCCGGACGGCAGAAGGCGAAGAACGAAGCCGCTTGCGAGCGGCGCAGTGCAGCGAAGAGCTCTCCGAATTCGCCGCTAGCTCCACGGTCCTTCTCAGCTGCGTGTAGCAGCGCTCGCAGTACACAGAGCTTCGCAAGGCCCGAAGACCCGGAGGGAAGTATCGCACACGAAAATGCGCCAGGACAGAGACGTGTTCTACGTTGTCCCTTCTCGTCATGCAGTTTGTGCCTCTGCTGCTTCTGCTGTAGGTAATCGCTCCTTGAAAGACGAGCGAGAGCGTCCTTCCGGGTGCATTGCACTGAGTCGAGTGCTCGCTCGGGACTTTGCACTCGGGGCCAAGGCAAGAGGGCGTGCTTGCCCGCAGAACTGAGAACACGCTGTTGGGCAGAGCTGCAACTGACCGCTGGAGTTCAGCTCTCGCCGGACGGCAGAAGGCGAAGAACGAAGCCGCTTGCGAGCGGCGCAGTGCAGCGAAGAGCTCTCCGAATTCGCCGCTAGCTCCACGGTCCTTCTCAGCTGCGTGTAGCAGCGCTCGCAGTACACAGAGCTTCGCAAGGCCCGAAGACCCGGAGGGAAGTATCGCACACGAAAATGTGCCAGGACAGAGACGTGTTCTACGTTGTCCTTTCTCGTCATGCAGTTTGTGCCTCTGCTGCTTCTGCTGTTAGGAATCGCTCCTTGAAAGACGAGCGAGAGCGTCCTTCCGGGTGCATTGCACTGAGTCGAGTGCTCGCTCGGGGCTTTGCTCTCGGGGCCAAGGCAAGAGGGCGTGCTTGCCCGCAGAACTGAGAACACGCTGTTGGGCAGAGCTGCAACTGACCGCTGGAGTTCAGCTCTCGCCGGACGGCAGAAGGCGAAGAACGAAGCCGCTTGCGAGCGGCGCAGTGCAGCGAAGAGCTCTCCGAATTCGCCGCTAGCTCCACGGTCCTTCTCAGCTGCGAGTAGCAGCGCTCGCAGTACACAGAGCTTCGCAAGGCCCGAAGACCCGGAGGGAAGTATGGCACACGGAAATGCGCCAGGACAGAGACGTGTTCTACGTTGTCCCTTCTCGTCATGCAGTTTGTGCCTCTGCTGCTTCTGCTGTTAGGAATCGCTCCTTGAAAGACGAGCGAGAGCGTCCTTCCGGGTGCATTGCACTGAGTCGAGTGCTCGCTCGGGACTTTGCACTCGGGGCCAAGGCAAGAGGGCGTGCTTGCCCGCAGAACTGAGAACACGCTGTTGGGCAGAGCTGCAACTGACCGCTGGAGTTCAGCTCTCGCCGGACGGCAGAAGGCGAAGAACGAAGCCGCTTGCGAGCGGCGCAGTGCAGCGAAGAGCTCTCCGAATTCGCCGCTAGCTCCACGGTCCTTCTCAGCTGCGAGTAGCAGCGCTCGCAGTACACAGAGCTTCGCAAGGCCCGAAGACCCGGAGGGAAGTATCGCACACGAAAATGCGCCAGGACAGAGACGTGTTCTACGTTGTCCCTTCTCGTCATGCAGTTTGTGCCTCTGCTGCTTCTGCTGTTAGGAATCGCTCCTTGAAAGACGAGCGAGAGCGTCCTTCCGGGTGCATTGCACTGAGTCGAGTGCTCGCTCGGGACTTTGCACTCGGGGCCAAGGCAAGAGGGCGTGCTTGCCCGCAGAACTGAGAACACGCTGTTGGGCAGAGCTGCAACTGACCGCTGGAGTTCAGCTCTCGCCGGACGGCAGAAGGCGAAGAACGAAGCCGCTTGCGAGCGGCGCAGTGCAGCGAAGAGCTCTCCGAATTCGCCGCTAGCTCCACGGTCCTTCTCAGCTGCGAGTAGCAGCGCTCGCAGTACACAGAGCTTCGCAAGGCCCGAAGACCCGGAGGGAAGTATCGCACACGAAAATGCGCCAGGACAGAGACGTGTTCTACGTTGTCCCTTCTCGTCATGCAGTTTGTGCCTCTGCTGCTTCTGCTGTTAGGAATCGCTCCTTGAAAGGCGAGCGAGAGCGTCCTTCTGGGTGCATTGCACTGAGTCGAGTGCTCGCTCGGGGCTTTGCTCTCGGGGCCAAGGCAAGAGGGCGTGCTTGCCCGCAGAACTGAGAACACGCTGTTGGTCAGAGCTGCAACTGACCGCTGGAGTTCAGCTCTCGCCGGACGGCAGAAGGCGAAGAACGAAGCCGCTTGCGAGCGGCGCAGTGCAGCGAAGAGCTCTCCGAATTCGCCGCTAGCTCCACGGTCCTTCTCAGCTGCGTGTAGCAGCGCTCGCAGTACACAGAGCTTCGCAAGGCCCGAAGACCCGGAGGGAAGTATCGCACACGAAAATGCGCCAGGACAGAGACGTGTTCTACGTTGTCCCTTCTCGTCATGCAGTTTGTGCCTCTGCTGCTTCTGCTGTAGGTAATCGCTCCTTGAAAGACGAGCGAGAGCGTCCTTCCGGGTGCATTGCACTGAGTCGAGTGCTCGCTCGGGACTTTGCACTCGGGGCCAAGGCAAGAGGGCGTGCTTGCCCGCAGAACTGAGAACACGCTGTTGGGCAGAGCTGCAACTGACCGCTGGAGTTCAGCTCTCGCCGGACGGCAGAAGGCGAAGAACGAAGCCGCTTGCGAGCGGCGCAGTGCAGCGAAGAGCTCTCCGAATTCGCCGCTAGCTCCACGGTCCTTCTCAGCTGCGTGTAGCAGCGCTCGCAGTACACAGAGCTTCGCAAGGCCCGAAGACCCGGAGGGAAGTATGGCACACGGAAATGTGCCAGGACAGAGACGTGTTCTACGTTGTCCCTTCTCGTCATGCAGTTTGTGCCTCTGCTGCTTCTGCTGTTAGGAATCGCTCCTTGAAAGACGAGCGAGAGCGTCCTTCCGGGTGCATTGCACTGAGTCGAGTGCTCGCTCGGGACTTTGCTCTCGGGGCCAAGGCAAGAGGGCGTGCTTGCCCGCAGAACTGAGAACACGCTGTTGGGCAGAGCTGCAACTGACCGCTGGAGTTCAGCTCTCGCCGGACGGCAGAAGGCGAAGAACGAAGCCGCTTGCGAGCGGCGCAGTGCAGCGAAGAGCTCTCCGAATTCGCCGCTAGCTCCACGGTCCTTCTCAGCTGCGAGTAGCAGCGCTCGCAGTACACAGAGCTTCGCAAGGCCCGAAGACCCGGAGGGAAGTATGGCACACGAAAATGTGCCAGGACAGAGACGTGTTCTACGTTGTCCCTTCTCGTCATGCAGTTTGTGCCTCTGCTGCTTCTGCTGTTAGGAATCGCTCCTTGAAAGACGAGCGAGAGCGTCCTTCCGGGTGCATTGCACTGAGTCGAGTGCTCGCTCGGGACTTTGCACTCGGGGCCAAGGCAAGAGGGCGTGCTTGCCCGCAGAACTGAGAACACGCTGTTGGGCAGAGCTGCAACTGACCGCTGGAGTTCAGCTCTCGCCGGACGGCAGAAGGCGAAGAACGAAGCCGCTTGCGAGCGGCGCAGTGCAGCGAAGAGCTCTCCGAATTCGCCGCTAGCTCCACGGTCCTTCTCAGCTGCGAGTAGCAGCGCTCGCAGTACACAGGGCTTCGCAAGGCCCGAAGACCCGGAGGGAAGTATCGCACACGGAAATGTGCCAGGACAGAGACGTGTTCTACGTTGTCCCTTCTCGTCATGCAGTTTGTGCCTCTGCTGCTTCTGCTGTTAGGAATCGCTCCTTGAAAGACGAGCGAGAGCGTCCTTCCGGGTGCATTGCACTGAGTCGAGTGCTCGCTCGGGACTTTGCTCTCGGGGCCAAGGCAAGAGGGCGTGCTTGCCCGCAGAACTGAGAACACGCTGTTGGGCAGAGCTGCAACTGACCGCTGGAGTTCAGCTCTCGCCGGACGGCAGAAGGCGAAGAACGAAGCCGCTTGCGAGCGGCGCAGTGCAGCGAAGAGCTCTCCGAATTCGCCGCTAGCTCCACGGTCCTTCTCAGCTGCGAGTAGCAGCGCTCGCAGTACACAGGGCTTCGCAAGGCCCGAAGACCCGGAGGGAAGTATGGCACACGAAAATGTGCCAGGACAGAGACGTGTTCTACGTTGTCCCTTCTCGTCATGCAGTTTGTGCCTCTGCTGCTTCTGCTGTTAGGAATCGCTCCTTGAAAGACGAGCGAGAGCGTCCTTCCGGGTGCATTGCACTGAGTCGAGTGCTCGCTCGGGACTTTGCTCTCGGGGCCAAGGCAAGAGGGCGTGCTTGCCCGCAGAACTGAGAACACGCTGTTGGGCAGAGCTGCAACTGACCGCTGGAGTTCAGCTCTCGCCGGACGGCAGAAGGCGAAGAACGAAGCCGCTTGCGAGCGGCGCAGTGCAGCGAAGAGCTCTCCGAATTCGCCGCTAGCTCCACGGTCCTTCTCAGCTGCGAGTAGCAGCGCTCGCAGTACACAGAGCTTCGCAAGGCCCGAAGACCCGGAGGGAAGTATGGCACACGGAAATGTGCCAGGACAGAGACGTGTTCTACGTTGTCCCTTCTCGTCATGCAGTTTGTGCCTCTGCTGCTTCTGCTGTTAGGAATCGCTCCTTGAAAGGCGAGCGACAGCGTCCTTCCGGGTGCATTGCACTGAGTCGAGTGCTCGCTCGGGGCTTTGCTCTCGGGGCCAAGGCAAGAGGGCGTGCTTGCCCGCAGAACTGAGAACACGCTGTTGGGCAGAGCTGCAACTGACCGCTGGAGTTCAGCTCTCGCCGGACGGCAGAAGGCGAAGAACGAAGCCGCTTGCGAGCGGCGCAGTGCAGCGAAGAGCTCTCCGAATTCGCCGCTAGCTCCACGGTCCTTCTCAGCTGCGAGTAGCAGCGCTCGCAGTACACAGAGCTTCGCAAGGCCCGAAGACCCGGAGGGAAGTATGGCACACGGAAATGCGCCAGGACAGAGACGTGTTCTACGTTGTCCCTTCTCGTCATGCAGTTTGTGCCTCTGCTGCTTCTGCTGTTAGGAATCGCTCCTTGAAAGACGAGCGAGAGCGTCCTTCCGGGTGCATTGCACTGAGTCGAGTGCTCGCTCGGGACTTTGCTCTCGGGGCCAAGGCAAGAGGGCGTGCTTGCCCGCAGAACTGAGAACACGCTGTTGGGCAGAGCTGCAACTGACCGCTGGAGTTCAGCTCTCGCCGGACGGCAGAAGGCGAAGAACGAAGCCGCTTGCGAGCGGCGCAGTGCAGCGAAGAGCTCTCCGAATTCGCCGCTAGCTCCACGGTCTTTCTCAGCTGCGAGTAGCAGCGCTCGCAGTACACAGGGCTTCGCAAGGCCCGAAGACCCGGAGGGAAGTATCGCACACGAAAATGTGCCAGGACAGAGACGTGTTCTACGTTGTCCCTTCTCGTCATGCAGTTTGTGCCTCTGCTGCTTCTGCTGTTAGGAATCGCTCCTTGAAAGGCGAGCGAGAGCGTCCTTCCGGGTGCATTGCACTGAGTCGAGTGCTCGCTCGGGACTTTGCTCTCGGGGCCAAGGCAAGAGGGCGTGCTTGCCCGCAGAACTGAGAACACGCTGTTGGGCAGAGCTGCAACTGACCGCTGGAGTTCAGCTCTCGCCGGACGGCAGAAGGCGAAGAACGAAGCCGCTTGCGAGCGGCGCAGTGCAGCGAAGAGCTCTCCGAATTCGCCGCTAGCTCCACGGTCCTTCTCAGCTGCGAGTAGCAGCGCTCGCAGTACACAGGGCTTCGCAAGGCCCGAAGACCCGGAGGGAAGTATCGCACACGAAAATGTGCCAGGACAGAGACGTGTTCTACGTTGTCCCTTCTCGTCATGCAGTTTGTGCCTCTGCTGCTTCTGCTGTTAGGAATCGCTCCTTGAAAGACGAGCGAGAGCGTCCTTCCGGGTGCATTGCACTGAGTCGAGTGCTCGCTCGGGGCTTTGCTCTCGGGGCCAAGGCAAGAGGGCGTGCTTGCCCGCAGAACTGAGAACACGCTGTTGGGCAGAGCTGCAACTGACCGCTGGAGTTCAGCTCTCGCCGGACGGCAGAAGGCGAAGAACGAAGCCGCTTGCGAGCGGCGCAGTGCAGCGAAGAGCTCTCCGAATTCGCCGCTAGCTCCACGGTCCTTCTCAGCTGCGAGTAGCAGCGCTCGCAGTACACAGAGCTTCGCAAGGCCCGAAGACCCGGAGGGAAGTATGGCACACGGAAATGCGCCAGGACAGAGACGTGTTCTACGTTGTCCCTTCTCGTCATGCAGTTTGTGCCTCTGCTGCTTCTGCTGTTAGGAATCGCTCCTTGAAAGGCGAGCGAGAGCGTCCTTCCGGGTGCATTGCACTGAGTCGAGTGCTCGCTCGGGACTTTGCTCTCGGGGCCAAGGCAAGAGGGCGTGCTTGCCCGCAGAACTGAGAACACGCTGTTGGGCAGAGCTGCAACTGACCGCTGGAGTTCAGCTCTCGCCGGACGGCAGAAGGCGAAGAACGAAGCCGCTTGCGAGCGGCGCAGTGCAGCGAAGAGCTCTCCGAATTCGCCGCTAGCTCCACGGTCCTTCTCAGCTGCGAGTAGCAGCGCTCGCAGTACACAGGGCTTCGCAAGGCCCGAAGACCCGGAGGGAAGTATCGCACACGAAAATGTGCCAGGACAGAGACGTGTTCTACGTTGTCCCTTCTCGTCATGCAGTTTGTGCCTCTGCTGCTTCTGCTGTAGGTAATCGCTCCTTGAAAGGCGAGCGAGAGCGTCCTTCCGGGTGCATTGCACTGAGTCGAGTGCTCGCTCGGGTCTTTGCACTCGGGGCCAAGGCAAGAGGGCGTGCTTGCCCGCAGAACTGAGAACACGCTGTTGGGCAGAGCTGCAACTGACCGCTGGAGTTCAGCTCTCGCCGGACGGCAAAAGGCGAAAACGAAGCCGCTTGCGAGCGGCGCAGTGCAGCGAAGAGCTCTCCGAATTCGCCGCTAGCTCCACGGTCCTTCTCAGCTGCGAGTAGCAGCGCTCGCAGTACACAGAGCTTCACAAGGCCCGAAGACCCGGAGGGAAGTATCGCACACGAAAATGTGCCAGGACAGAGACGTGTTCTACGTTGTCCCTTCTCGTCATGCAGTTTGTGCCTCTGCTGCTTTTGCTGTAGGTAATCGCTCCTTGAAAGACGAGCGAGAGCGTCCTTCCGGGTGCATTGCACTGAGTCGAGTGCTCGCTCGGGACTTTGCTCTCGGGGCCAAGGCAAGAGGGCGTGCTTGCCCGCAGAACTGAGAACACGCTGTTGGGCAGAGCTGCAACTGACCGCTGGAGTTCAGCTCTCGCCGGACGGCAGAAGGCGAAGAACGAAGCCGCTTGCGAGCGGCGCAGTGCAGTGAAGAGCTCTCCGAATTCGCCGCTAGCTCCACGGTCCTTCTCAGCTGCGAGTAGCAGCGCTCGCAGTACACAGGGCTTCGCACCTCTAAATGTTTTACTACTGTGTTATGATTCTGTCTTCAGTTAATAGAACCCGATATACAACAAAGAGATGGGAGCACATGGAGATGCATTGGAGAGCCTACGCTGGAGGTAACACATTCATTTTTTACTCAAACAAATCCAAATTAGAAATGTTGAAAATTACCTGGGGCCATTTCAACAGCCAGCAAACTGACTAACACAACCAATCTTTGGCTTCTATTCAATCCTTTGCTTGTTTTACCTGGACCTTGAAGATCTGTCTGCAGCCTTCCTCTCTGCAAATATATCACACTCGTCCTATTGAGAACCCATGGCTCATCACAGCTGCTTCGCCACGCCTGCTTCCAGAAGAACTGGCAACTACAAGCTGGGAGCCAAGAGATACAACACTTCACTTGGAAAAGGGCCTTCCATGAATCCTAGAATCCCAGAATGGTTTGGACTGGAAGCGACCTTAGAGACAAATTATCTTCTTCCCACATCCTGACACGGGCAGGGACACTTTTCCACTAGTCCAGGTTGCTCCATGTCCGCTCCAGCCTGGCCCTGGACGCTTCCTGCCATGGGGCTCCTACACAGCCTCTTTGAACAACATGTGCCTCAGCACCCACCCAAGGAAGAATTCCTTTCCAATATCCCATCTATCCCAGCCCTCTGGCAGTTTGAAGCTATTCCCCCTTGTCCTGCGAGTCCAGACCCTTTTCCAAAGTCCCTCCCCAGCTATCTTGGAGCCCCAGCAGGCACTGCAAAGGGCTCGAAGATCTCCCTGGAGCCTTCTGTTCTCCAGATTGGACACCCTCAGCTCTCCCAGACTGTCCTAGAGCAAAGAAGCTCCACCTTTCAAAGCACCTTAGACGCCTCCTACCGGCCAAACTCGATGGCAACGCTGGCCTTCCGGGCCCTACGGATATCGCTTCCGGTGTCGTTCGGGGTCACTCCCGGCTCTCTTCCCGCCCCCCATGGGGCCCTCAGGCGATGCCGCTCCTACGCCACTTCTGCCGCTGTCAGACCAACGGGGGGGCCGGGGGCCAGCCCAGACTCATCCACAATCCACACTGTCCTCGGCGGCTGCTGCGGGCTCACGGCGGCCCACACACCCGGAAGCAGAGCTCCGAACACAGAGGATCATAGCCCCACATTTGTGTTCGTCTCTGCACAAGGCAGGCCAGTCTTGCCATGCCCGGACTTTTCAGTTCAGCACGAGAATGAGAATACACCTGCGCCATGGGGGAGGAAACCTCTAAAGACTCCCTCATACGTGGTCGCTCAACTTAATGCCTAGGCACTTGCCATTCCTAAGGCTACACTAAAGCCTTTTTTACCTTGCGGGTAAGAAATGCCGTTGTTCTCGTGTGCAGCTAAAGGCGCAGCACAGGCAGGCCGGGACAAAAGCTGGGGCAGAGCCCTTCCTCACTCCTTCGCTGTGCTGTACTCCATGCAGCTAGAGCGAAGCGAGAAGGACGCGAGGAAGAAAAAGGCGTTCTTAAAGTAGCACCCTGGCAGCAGCCCTGAAAAGGCGCATAACACACGGCATCTCGCTGCCCTCCGTTCTACATACTCGCGGCTCCCTCTGCCGACTTGCAAAAGTTGCTACCAGAGCAGAGGCGGCCAGATTGAAGAGGCAGTGCCTAGGTTCACCTTCTCCTTACTGCACGTAAGCCACGTCCAGCTCCTCGCTGCACTCTGGATTTCCCTTCTCCGAGGCACTTACCGTGGTGCTGTGTGCAACTCGGCGCCTAGAAGTGACCGCCAATGCTTTCACAGCGGGCTGCAAGGGAACCAAGGAGCAGCACAAGCAGCAGTGCTTCAGCTTGCTCCTTCCGACTGCTAAGGGCACTTGGGAAGGCAAGCGAGAGTCAACCACCTTCCTCTCCTAGTAACGTGGTGCACACAAGCACGGGACTAGTGCCGCTTCGTTCACCGCCCTCGCCCAAGCGTGGAGCCGCTTTCACTTGCCGGCGGCCAGAAGCCGCTGCAAGGGCGCCACACAACCACAAGTGCGCCGGCAGCCAAGAGCTAGAGAACGCTGCTTCTGCCCAAGCCCGCCTAGGGCGTGCACCTTTGTTCTCAGAGCTCCGTGCAACAGTCTGCCTCTCTCGCAGTTCGAATGGAAAACGAAAGCTTTTCGCCTACGCCCGTCACAGAGATCCGTTGCCAGGACGAGAATGCCTTGTGGCCGGAGCTCGCCCCCGCCGCGAGGAAGCTGCTATTAGCACCGCGTTGCAGGGCCACGTCTCGCTTCTTGACTACGTGCTCAGCGCTCTCCGAATTCGCCGCTAGCTCCACGGTCTTTCTCAGCTGCAAGTAGCAGCGCTCACAGTACATAGAGCTTCGCAAGGACCGAAGACCCGGAGGGAAGTATCGCACTCGAAAATGTGCCAGGATAGAGACGTTCTACACTGAGTAGAGACACAGACAGACAGAGAGTTCTACACTGCCCCTTCTCGTCGGCCATCTTGTGCTCTGCTGCCTCTGCTGTGACGAATGAAAGGCGAGCGACAGCGGCTCTCCAGGCACTGAAGAGAGTTCCCTAGGGACTTTTCGATGTAAAACTTTTTCCACCTCCAAAAATACATGGGTAAGTCCTAAAAGTTTTGGTTTTCTTAAGAATAGTTTCGCCCAAGTTTTGCTGTTCTAAACAACCATGGTTTCAGTCTTCACTTAACTGCTTGTTTCTGTCTTTTTGGCTAGTGGCAATCTAATTCTAAGGTAAATAGATGTGTTGGAAATCCATAAATTACATCTCAAGTTAGGTGGGAAAATTGGCTCGGAAGAAAATGGAATTGAGAATTTGGAAAGAATCCAGAGTGAGCTGATGTCACAATCCGAGATTCCCTTGAGTTCCAAATCCTTTCATTTGTGTTTTTGTGGGCTTTTTGAAGGCGGTGTACAGTTGAAGCCATGATTTAGCTGCGGTGAGACCTGCTCTGCTGTAAAAGCATTATTTTCTCAGTGAGCATGGACAACAGTTAGAGTGTCGTCTTTTAAGATTCCCTGCACTCCACTTATGGTGGCAAAAGCAGTGCCTTGACTGTAATCATAAAAGTGATTACAGCTTCATTGCTTTGACATCATGTAGGATGCTTCCTCCATCTGCTGTGGTCAGCATTAAGTAACAGATTTCTCAGTTTCTAGGAAGAGTCTAGCAAACAATCACCTTGCTCCTTCTCTTGCATTTATTCATCACTGCTATGCTGCTATACAGACAGGTAGTCTGTTTATGATTCAACAATTCAATGGGACATCAAGTAAATAACAAAGCAAAACTAACTACCGAAAGCACTATAAGGGCCAGAGATTAGCTTGGATCAAAACAGGTATTCTCCTAGCATTGTTTACAAACGAGTCAGCATGTGAAACAGAAGGCACAATGTAGTTTGTGCCTTGTTTTGGGCATGCCCGGAAGAAGGAAATTCTGATTTCACATACGGGAAAAGAAATGTTGACATTTGAATGAGATTGTTCATACTCCAGTAAAGGTTGCTTTGAAAGGTTGTGGAAGTCCTGTTAGGAAACATGGCTTTACAAGTCCTTTCCACCAGGAGACAACAGCTGCAGAACATCTGGGTGTGCCAGTGTTGAGAGCACCAGCAAAGATCAAAGTGGAGAAGTTGGTGAACAATGGCAGTGGCCTGGCGGAGGGCAAGTGGGGTGCTGGCTGTGGGACCAGGGGAGTCCTGACTGATTTAGGAGGCGTGTGATGGTCTGTGCCAGCAAGCGGAGTAGTGCTGTGGCCTTGGCACACTGCTAATACTGGAATTCAGTGGGGTCACTGGGCAGGCTGAGTGTGTGAGCTGCTGGAGGGACCCAGGTTGCCCACATGTAAACATCCAGTCTCACTCTTGCCAGCCACAGAAAGGAGCAGGATGTGGCTGCTGGCGATGCCTGTCACGTATATGTAGTGTATATGTGTGCTATCCCAGCCTGCTGGGAACACTTCTTCTTTGGGACTGCTTGGGCTGAGGGAGAGAAAGCAGTGGTAGTTTCTGAGGTTTCGAGTTTGCTCGAGTTTCTCAGGCTGTTTCTGGAGCCACCCCGAGTTCTCTTCCTTGAAGCATTTCAAGTCCTGCTAATTTTCAAAATTCAAACAGACACAGCCCTAAGCTAGTTGATCTGACTTCAGAGCTATTCTTACGCTGAGCTGTTGGATGATCTGATCTCCTGAGATGTCTTCCATCTCAGTTTATGACCTGGTTCTTGTGAAAAGTAGGATCTTTTAGCCTGGAGAAGAGAGGTTTCTGGAGAGACAGTATTGTGGCCTTTGAATATGTAAAGAGGGTATAAGACAAATGGAGAAAGACTTTTTAGGAAAGTTTGCAGAGACAGGATAAGGGGCCATGCTTTCAAACTGAGACTAGGTTTAGATTGGCTAAAAGGAAAAACTTTTCTACAATGAAGCTGGTGAGACACTCAAACGGGTGTTCCAGAGAAGTTGTGGATGCCCCATCATTGAGAGTGCTCCTTATCAGTTTGGCTAGTCTTGAGCAATTTGATCTACTGTAAGATCTACCTGGCAAGGAAGTTGGACTACATGATCTTTAATCACAGACTGTTGTATGATTCCGTGGAAGACAGAATGCAATAAAGTTCATATTTCAGATTTTGGCGCAGACATATTTATTTTTTCTCACTTTATGCATCATTGCAATGACAACTTGTTAGCTTCTGAAATGATTAGCTGAGATTGATTTCCTTCCTTAGTTTCATTTTCTCTGTTATTCCTTCACTCTTGGACTTTTTTTTTCACTAGATTCCCTCTTTCAGTAAACTGCCCTTAAGTATCACTTTGCTCCCCACCTGGCTTTTTTTTTTTTTTTCAATGACACCTTTTCACTGGTTCGTTTTGGGCCTTTGCTGCTTGAAGTCCAGCAGCCTCCTTGTCTGAGCATTACGGAGCTTTCTTTACAGCTTCATCACTATGCAAAAAGCCATAAATTACTGTGTTCCATCTCACATACCATCAAGTATCACACTAATATTCCCTCTGCTGAATAGCTGGTTGGTTTACATAGACCAGCCAAATACCAGGAAATCCAGATGGCAGCAAGAATCTTGTAGACTACTCCCGCTGTTCATTTAAATTCTGGAGAAGTCACGTGAGGTATCACATTCTCTTGAAAGAAGTGTCTATCATCTCGGACATTCTAGAATGGGCTATTAATATTGTCATGAGTTTCTGGCTAGACTTTTTAGTATGCAAATTCAAATTCAAATGATCTGAAATGATAGAACTTCAAGAAATTTTTTTTCCCAGAATCGAAGTATGATGGAGTTCCATAGGGAGAATCTTAATCTTAGTTATTCTATTCCATCTCACATCATGGCTGGGGGCAGGGAGAAGGGAGTATCTTTGGGGGACAATGGGTTCCGGTGTAGTCAGTAAGCTGGGCAGAGGAGCCATCAGGTATTTTCTGTTGTTGGGCGGGGGGGGGGGGGATTCGTGTGAACTCTTCCTTTCTTGTACCCTGCCACTAGTATTGTTGCTAAAATTGTTTGTTTTCTCATCCAAGTGACAAAATCAGCACACTTAATGAGGGATGAAGAGGGAGCAGCGACCTCAGAACAGGAGGAAGAAGAAGCAGAGCCTGCTGTCCTCCAGAAGAAAAAAACACTACCAGCCAACTTTGCATCATCTGTGAACTTCCTGGGCGTGTACTCTATCCCCTTGTCCAGAACACTGAGCAAGATATTAAACAGGACTGGGCCCAAGACCGAGCCTTGGGGACCAGCTGGATGAACTCTATTTCCCACCACTCTGTGGGCCTGGCCATCACCCAGTTTGTCACCCAGCAAACAGCCCACCCATGCAAACCATAAGCAGACAGTTTCTTCAGGAGAATGATGTGAGACTCATTGCAAAAAGGATCAGGGAGATGCCTAGGAAGAGTCTCAGGTGAATCCAGGAGACTATAGTGGAGGAAGGACGCGAGGAAGAAGAAGGCGTTCTTAAAGTGGCACCCTGGCAGCAGCCCTGAAAGGGCGCATAACACACGGCGTCTCGCTGCCCTCCGTTCTACATACTCGCAGCTCCCTCTGCCGACTTGCAAAAGTTGCTACCAGAGCAGAGGCGGCCAGATTGAAGAGGCAGTGCCTAGGTTCACCTTCTCCTTACTGCACGTAAGCCACGTCCAGCTCCTCGCTGCACTCTGGATTTCCCTTCTCCGCGGCACTTACAGTGGTGCTGTGTGCAACTCGGCGCCTAGAAGCGACCGCCAATGCTTTCACAGCGGGCTGCAAGGGAACCAAGGAGCAGCACAAGCAGCAGTGCTTCAGCTTGCTCCTTCCGACTGCTAAGGGCACTTGGGAAGGCAAGCGAGAGTCAACCACCTTCCTCTCCTAGTAGCCTGTAACGTGGTGCACACAAGCACGGGACTAGTGCCGCTTCGTTCACCGCCCTCGCCCAAGCGTGGAGCCGCTTTCACTTGCCGGCGGCCAGAAGCCACTGCAAGGGCGCCACACAACCACAAGTGCGCCGGCAGCCAAGAGCTAGAGAACGCTGCTTCTGCCCAAGCCCGCCTAGGGCGTGCACCTTTGTTCTCAGAGCTCCGTGCAACAGTCTGCCTCTCTCGCAGTTCGAATGGAAAACGAAAGCTTTTCGCCTACGCCCTTCACAGAGATCCGTTGCCAGGACGAGAATGTCTTGTGGCCGGAGCTCGCCCCGGCCGCGAGGAAGCTGCTATTAGCACCGCGTTGCAGGGCCACGTCTCGCTTCTTGACTACGTGCTCAGCGCTCTCCGAATTCGCCGCTAGCTCCACGGTCTTTCTCAGCTGCAAGTAGCAGCGCTCGCAGTACATAGAGCTTCGCAAGGACCGAAGACCCGGAGGGAAGTTTCGCACAGGAAAATGTACCAGGACAGAGACGTGTTCTACGTTGTCCCTTCTCGTCATGCAGTTTGTGCCTCTGCTGCTTCTGCTGTTAGGAATCGCTCCTTGAAAGGCGAGCGACAGCGTCTTTCCGGGTGCATTGCACTGAGTCGAGTGCTCGCTCGGGGCTTTGCACTCGGGGCCAAGGCAAGAGGGCGTGCTTGCCCGCAGAACTGAGAACACGCTGTTGGGCAGAGCTGCAACTGACCGCTGGAGTTCAGCTCTCGCCGGACGGCAGAAGGCGAAGAACGAAGCCGCTTGCGAGCGGCGCAGTGCAGCGAAGAGCTCTCCGAATTCGCCGCTAGCTCCACGGTCCTTCTCAGCTGCGAGTAGCAGCGCTCGCAGTACACAGGGCTTCGCAAGGCCCGAAGACCCGGAGGGAAGTATCGCACACGAAAATGTGCCAGGACAGAGACGTGTTCTACGTTGTCCCTTCTCGTCATGCAGTTTGTGCCTCTGCTGCTTCTGCTGTAGGTAATCGCTCCTTGAAAGACGAGCGAGAGCGTCCTTCCGGGTGCATTGCACTGAGTCGAGTGCTCGCTCGGGTCTTTGCACTCGGGGCCAAGGCAAGAGGGCGTGCTTGCCCGCAGAACTGAGAACACGCTGTTGGGCAGAGCTGCAACTGACCGCTGGAGTTCAGCTCTCGCCGGACGGCAGAAGGCGAAGAACGAAGCCGCTTGCGAGCGGCGCAGTGCAGCGAAGAGCTCTCCGAATTCGCCGCTAGCTCCACGGTCCTTCTCAGCTGCGAGTAGCAGCGCTCGCAGTACACAGAGCTTCGCAAGGCCCGAAGACCCGGAGGGAAGTATCGCACACGAAAATGTGCCAGGACAGAGACGTGTTCTACGTTGTCCCTTCTCGTCATGCAGTTTGTGCCTCTGCTGCTTCTGCTGTTAGGAATCGCTCCTTGAAAGACGAGCGAGAGCGTCCTTCCGGGTGCATTGCACTGAGTCGAGTGCTCGCTCGGGACTTTGCACTCGGGGCCAAGGCAAGAGGGCGTGCTTGCCCGCAGAACTGAGAACACGCTGTTGGGCAGAGCTGCAACTGACCGCTGGAGTTCAGCTCTCGCCGGACGGCAGAAGGCGAAGAACGAAGCCGCTTGCGAGCGGCGCAGTGCAGCGAAGAGCTCTCCGAATTCGCCGCTAGCTCCACGGTCCTTCTCAGCTGCGAGTAGCAGCGCTCGCAGTACACAGAGCTTCGCAAGGCCCGAAGACCCGGAGGGAAGTATCGCACACGAAAATGTGCCAGGACAGAGACGTGTTCTACGTTGTCCCTTCTCGTCATGCAGTTTGTGCCTCTGCTGCTTTTGCTGTAGGTAATCGCTCCTTGAAAGACGAGCGAGAGCGTCCTTCCGGGTGCATTGCACTGAGTCGAGTGCTCGCTCGGGACTTTGCTCTCGGGGCCAAGGCAAGAGGGCGTGCTTGCCCGCAGAACTGAGAACACGCTGTTGGGCAGAGCTGCAACTGACCGCTGGAGTTCAGCTCTCGCCGGACGGCAGAAGGCGAAGAACGAAGCCGCTTGCGAGCGGCGCAGTGCAGCGAAGAGCTCTCCGAATTCGCCGATAGCTCCACGGTCCTTCTCAGCTGCGAGTAGCAGCGCTCGCAGTACACAGGGCTTCGCAAGGCCCGAAGACCCGGAGGGAAGTATCGCACACGAAAATGTGCCAGGACAGAGACGTGTTCTACGTTGTCCCTTCTCGTCATGCAGTTTGTGCCTCTGCTGCTTCTGCTGTTAGGAATCGCTCCTTGAAAGACGAGCGAGAGCGTCCTTCCGGGTGCATTGCACTGAGTCGAGTGCTCGCTCGGGACTTTGCTCTCGGGGCCAAGGCAAGAGGGCGTGCTTGCCCGCAGAACTGAGAACACGCTGTTGGGCAGAGCTGCAACTGACCGCTGGAGTTCAGCTCTCGCCGGACGGCAGAAGGCGAAGAACGAAGCCGCTTGCGAGCGGCGCAGTGCAGCGAAGAGCTCTCCGAATTCGCCGCTAGCTCCACGGTCCTTCTCAGCTGCGAGTAGCAGCGCTCGCAGTACACAGGGCTTCGCAAGGCCCGAAGACCCGGAGGGAAGTATCGCACACGAAAATGTGCCAGGACAGAGACGTGTTCTACGTTGTCCCTTCTCGTCATGCAGTTTGTGCCTCTGCTGCTTCTGCTGTTAGGAATCGCTCCTTGAAAGACGAGCGAGAGCGTCCTTCCGGGTGCATTGCACTGAGTCGAGTGCTCGCTCGGGACTTTGCACTCGGGGCCAAGGCAAGAGGGCGTGCTTGCCCGCAGAACTGAGAACACGCTGTTGGGCAGAGCTGCAACTGACCGCTGGAGTTCAGCTCTCGCCGGACGGCAAAAGGCGAAGAACGAAGCCGCTTGCGAGCGGCGCAGTGCAGCGAAGAGCTCTCCGAATTCGCCGCTAGCTCCACGGTCCTTCTCAGCTGCGAGTAGCAGCGCTCGCAGTACACAGGGCTTCGCAAGGCCCGAAGACCCGGAGGGAAGTATGGCACACGAAAATGTGCCAGGACAGAGACGTGTTCTACGTTGTCCCTTCTCGTCATGCAGTTTGTGCCTCTGCTGCTTCTGCTGTTAGGAATCGCTCCTTGAAAGGCGAGCGAGAGCGTCCTTCCGGGTGCATTGCACTGAGTCGAGTGCTCGCTCGGGACTTTGCTCTCGGGGCCAAGGCAAGAGGGCGTGCTTGCCCGCAGAACTGAGAACACGCTGTTGGGCAGAGCTGCAACTGACCGCTGGAGTTCAGCTCTCGCCGGACGGCAGAAGGCGAAGAACGAAGCCGCTTGCGAGCGGCGCAGTGCAGCGAAGAGCTCTCCGAATTCGCCGCTAGCTCCACGGTCCTTCTCAGCTGCGAGTAGCAGCGCTCGCAGTACACAGGGCTTCGCAAGGCCCGAAGACCCGGAGGGAAGTATCGCACACGAAAATGTGCCAGGACAGAGACGTGTTCTACGTTGTCCCTTCTCGTCATGCAGTTTGTGCCTCTGCTGCTTCTGCTGTTAGGAATCGCTCCTTGAAAGACGAGCGAGAGCGTCCTTCCGGGTGCATTGCACTGAGTCGAGTGCTCGCTCGGGACTTTGCTCTCGGGGCCAAGGCAAGAGGGCGTGCTTGCCCGCAGAACTGAGAACACGCTGTTGGGCAGAGCTGCAACTGACCGCTGGAGTTCAGCTCTCGCCGGACGGCAGAAGGCGAAGAACGAAGCCGCTTGCGAGCGGCGCAGTGCAGCGAAGAGCTCTCCGAATTCGCCGCTAGCTCCACGGTCCTTCTCAGCTGCGAGTAGCAGCGCTCGCAGTACACAGAGCTTCGCAAGGCCCGAAGACCCGGAGGGAAGTATGGCACACGGAAATGCGCCAGGACAGAGACGTGTTCTACGTTGTCCCTTCTCGTCATGCAGTTTGTGCCTCTGCTGCTTCTGCTGTTAGGAATCGCTCCTTGAAAGACGAGCGAGAGCGTCCTTCCGGGTGCATTGCACTGAGTCGAGTGCTCGCTCGGGACTTTGCTCTCGGGGCCAAGGCAAGAGGGCGTGCTTGCCCGCAGAACTGAGAACACGCTGTTGGGCAGAGCTGCAACTGACCGCTGGAGTTCAGCTCTCGCCGGACGGCAGAAGGCGAAGAACGAAGCCGCTTGCGAGCGGCGCAGTGCAGCGAAGAGCTCTCCGAATTCGCCGCTAGCTCCACGGTCTTTCTCAGCTGCGAGTAGCAGCGCTCGCAGTACACAGGGCTTCGCAAGGCCCGAAGACCCGGAGGGAAGTATCGCACACGAAAATGTGCCAGGACAGAGACGTGTTCTACGTTGTCCCTTCTCGTCATGCAGTTTGTGCCTCTGCTGCTTCTGCTGTTAGGAATCGCTCCTTGAAAGGCGAGCGAGAGCGTCCTTCCGGGTGCATTGCACTGAGTCGAGTGCTCGCTCGGGACTTTGCTCTCGGGGCCAAGGCAAGAGGGCGTGCTTGCCCGCAGAACTGAGAACACGCTGTTGGGCAGAGCTGCAACTGACCGCTGGAGTTCAGCTCTCGCCGGACGGCAGAAGGCGAAGAACGAAGCCGCTTGCGAGCGGCGCAGTGCAGCGAAGAGCTCTCCGAATTCGCCGCTAGCTCCACGGTCCTTCTCAGCTGCGAGTAGCAGCGCTCGCAGTACACAGGGCTTCGCAAGGCCCGAAGACCCGGAGGGAAGTATCGCACACGAAAATGTGCCAGGACAGAGACGTGTTCTACGTTGTCCCTTCTCGTCATGCAGTTTGTGCCTCTGCTGCTTCTGCTGTTAGGAATCGCTCCTTGAAAGGCGAGCGAGAGCGTCCTTCCGGGTGCATTGCACTGAGTCGAGTGCTCGCTCGGGTCTTTGCACTCGGGGCCAAGGCAAGAGGGCGTGCTTGCCCGCAGAACTGAGAACACGCTGTTGGGCAGAGCTGCAACTGACCGCTGGAGTTCAGCTCTCGCCGGACGGCAAAAGGCGAAGAACGAAGCCGCTTGCGTGCGGCGCAGTGCAGCGAAGAGCTCTCCGAATTCGCCGCTAGCTCCACGGTCCTTCTCAGCTGCGAGTAGCAGCGCTCGCAGTACACAGAGCTTCGCAAGGCCCGAAGACCCGGAGGGAAGTATCGCACACGAAAATGTGCCAGGACAGAGACGTGTTCTACGTTGTCCCTTCTCGTCATGCAGTTTGTGCCTCTGCTGCTTCTGCTGTTAGGAATCGCTCCTTGAAAGGCGAGCGAGAGCGTCCTTCCGGGTGCATTGCACTGAGTCGAGTGCTCGCTCGGGACTTTGCTCTCGGGGCCAAGGCAAGAGGGCGTGCTTGCCCGCAGAACTGAGAACACGCTGTTGGGCAGAGCTGCAACTGACCGCTGGAGTTCAGCTCTCGCCGGACGGCAGAAGGCGAAGAACGAAGCCGCTTGCGAGCGGCGCAGTGCAGCGAAGAGCTCTCCGAATTCGCCGCTAGCTCCACGGTCCTTCTCAGCTGCGAGTAGCAGCGCTCGCAGTACACAGAGCTTCGCAAGGCCCGAAGACCCGGAGGGAAGTATGGCACACGGAAATGTGCCAGGACAGAGACGTGTTCTACGTTGTCCCTTCTCGTCATGCAGTTTGTGCCTCTGCTGCTTCTGCTGTTAGGAATCGCTCCTTGAAAGGCGAGCGAGAGCGTCCTTCCGGGTGCATTGCACTGAGTCGAGTGCTCGCTCGGGACTTTGCTCTCGGGGCCAAGGCAAGAGGGCGTGCTTGCCCGCAGAACTGAGAACACGCTGTTGGGCAGAGCTGCAACTGACCGCTGGAGTTCAGCTCTCGCCGGACGGCAGAAGGCGAAGAACGAAGCCGCTTGCGAGCGGCGCAGTGCAGCGAAGAGCTCTCCGAATTCGCCGCTAGCTCCACGGTCCTTCTCAGCTGCGAGTAGCAGCGCTCGCAGTACACAGGGCTTCGCAAGGCCCGAAGACCCGGAGGGAAGTATCGCACACGAAAATGTGCCAGGACAGAGACGTGTTCTACGTTGTCCCTTCTCGTCATGCAGTTTGTGCCTCTGCTGCTTCTGCTGTAGGTAATCGCTCCTTGAAAGGCGAGCGAGAGCGTCCTTCCGGGTGCATTGCACTGAGTCGAGTGCTCGCACGGGTCTTTGCACTCGGGGCCAAGGCAAGAGGGCGTGCTTGCCCGCAGAACTGAGAACACGCTGTTGGGCAGAGCTGCAACTGACCGCTGGAGTTCAGCTCTCGCCGGACGGCAAAAGGCGAAGAACGAAGCCGCTTGCGTGCGGCGCAGTGCAGCGAAGAGCTCTCCGAATTCGCCGCTAGCTCCACGGTCCTTCTCAGCTGCGAGTAGCAGCGCTCGCAGTACACAGAGCTTCGCAAGGCCCGAAGACCCGGAGGGAAGTATCGCACACGAAAATGTGCCAGGACAGAGACGTGTTCTACGTTGTCCCTTCTCGTCATGCAGTTTGTGCCTCTGCTGCTTCTGCTGTTAGGAATCGCTCCTTGAAAGGCGAGCGAGAGCGTCCTTCCGGGTGCATTGCACTGAGTCGAGTGCTCGCTCGGGGCTTTGCTCTCGGGGCCAAGGCAAGAGGGCGTGCTTGCCCGCAGAACTGAGAACACGCTGTTGGGCAGAGCTGCAACTGACCGCTGGAGTTCAGCTCTCGCCGGACGGCAGAAGGCGAAGAACGAAGCCGCTTGCGAGCGGCGCAGTGCAGCGAAGAGCTCTCCGAATTCGCCGCTAGCTCCACGGTCCTTCTCAGCTGCGAGTAGCAGCGCTCGCAGTACACAGAGCTTCGCAAGGCCCGAAGACCCGGAGGGAAGTATCGCACACGAAAATGCGCCAGGACAGAGACGTGTTCTACGTTGTCCCTTCTCGTCATGCAGTTTGTGCCTCTGCTGCTTCTGCTGTAGGTAATCGCTCCTTGAAAGACGAGCGAGAGCGTCCTTCCGGGTGCATTGCACTGAGTCGAGTGCTCGCTCGGGACTTTGCTCTCGGGGCCAAGGCAAGAGGGCGTGCTTGCCCGCAGAACTGAGAACACGCTGTTGGGCAGAGCTGCAACTGACCGCTGGAGTTCAGCTCTCGCCGGACGGCAGAAGGCGAAGAACGAAGCCGCTTGCGAGCGGCGCAGTGCAGCGAAGAGCTCTCCGAATTCGCCGCTAGCTCCACGGTCCTTCTCAGCTGCGAGTAGCAGCGCTCGCAGTACACAGGGCTTCGCAAGGCCCGAAGACCCGGAGGGAAGTATCGCACACGAAAATGTGCCAGGACAGAGACGTGTTCTACGTTGTCCCTTCTCGTCATGCAGTTTGTGCCTCTGCTGCTTCTGCTGTTAGGAATCGCTCCTTGAAAGACGAGCGAGAGCGTCCTTCCGGGTGCATTGCACTGAGTCGAGTGCTCGCTCGGGACTTTGCTCTCGGGGCCAAGGCAAGAGGGCGTGCTTGCCCGCAGAACTGAGAACACGCTGTTGGGCAGAGCTGCAACTGACCGCTGGAGTTCAGCTCTCGCCGGACGGCAGAAGGCGAAGAACGAAGCCGCTTGCGAGCGGCGCAGTGCAGCGAAGAGCTCTCCGAATTCGCCGCTAGCTCCACGGTCCTTCTCAGCTGCGAGTAGCAGCGCTCGCAGTACACAGAGCTTCGCAAGGCCCGAAGACCCGGAGGGAAGTATGGCACACGGAAATGCGCCAGGACAGAGACGTGTTCTACGTTGTCCCTTCTCGTCATGCAGTTTGTGCCTCTGCTGCTTCTGCTGTTAGGAATCGCTCCTTGAAAGGCGAGCGAGAGCGTCCTTCCGGGTGCATTGCACTGAGTCGAGTGCTCGCTCGGGACTTTGCTCTCGGGGCCAAGGCAAGAGGGCGTGCTTGCCCGCAGAACTGAGAACACGCTGTTGGGCAGAGCTGCAACTGACCGCTGGAGTTCAGCTCTCGCCGGACGGCAGAAGGCGAAGAACGAAGCCGCTTGCGAGCGGCGCAGTGCAGCGAAGAGCTCTCCGAATTCGCCGCTAGCTCCACGGTCCTTCTCAGCTGCGAGTAGCAGCGCTCGCAGTACACAGGGCTTCGCAAGGCCCGAAGACCCGGAGGGAAGTATCGCACACGAAAATGTGCCAGGACAGAGACGTGTTCTACGTTGTCCCTTCTCGTCATGCAGTTTGTGCCTCTGCTGCTTCTGCTGTTAGGAATCGCTCCTTGAAAGGCGAGCGAGAGCGTCCTTCCGGGTGCATTGCACTGAGTCGAGTGCTCGCTCGGGTCTTTGCACTCGGGGCCAAGGCAAGAGGGCGTGCTTGCCCGCAGAACTGAGAACACGCTGTTGGGCAGAGCTGCAACTGACCGCTGGAGTTCAGCTCTCGCCGGACGGCAAAAGGCGAAGAACGAAGCCGCTTGCGTGCGGCGCAGTGCAGCGAAGAGCTCTCCGAATTCGCCGCTAGCTCCACGGTCCTTCTCAGCTGCGAGTAGCAGCGCTCGCAGTACACAGAGCTTCGCAAGGCCCGAAGACCCGGAGGGAAGTATCGCACACGAAAATGTGCCAGGACAGAGACGTGTTCTACGTTGTCCCTTCTCGTCATGCAGTTTGTGCCTCTGCTGCTTCTGCTGTTAGGAATCGCTCCTTGAAAGGCGAGCGAGAGCGTCCTTCCGGGTGCATTGCACTGAGTCGAGTGCTCGCTCGGGACTTTGCTCTCGGGGCCAAGGCAAGAGGGCGTGCTTGCCCGCAGAACTGAGAACACGCTGTTGGGCAGAGCTGCAACTGACCGCTGGAGTTCAGCTCTCGCCGGACGGCAGAAGGCGAAGAACGAAGCCGCTTGCGAGCGGCGCAGTGCAGCGAAGAGCTCTCCGAATTCGCCGCTAGCTCCACGGTCCTTCTCAGCTGCGAGTAGCAGCGCTCGCAGTACACAGGGCTTCGCAAGGCCCGAAGACCCGGAGGGAAGTATCGCACACGAAAATGTGCCAGGACAGAGACGTGTTCTACGTTGTCCCTTCTCGTCATGCAGTTTGTGCCTCTGCTGCTTCTGCTGTAGGTAATCGCTCCTTGAAAGGCGAGCGAGAGCGTCCTTCCGGGTGCATTGCACTGAGTCGAGTGCTCGCACGGGTCTTTGCACTCGGGGCCAAGGCAAGAGGGCGTGCTTGCCCGCAGAACTGAGAACACGCTGTTGGGCAGAGCTGCAACTGACCGCTGGAGTTCAGCTCTCGCCGGACGGCAAAAGGCGAAGAACGAAGCCGCTTGCGTGCGGCGCAGTGCAGCGAAGAGCTCTCCGAATTCGCCGCTAGCTCCACGGTCCTTCTCAGCTGCGAGTAGCAGCGCTCGCAGTACACAGAGCTTCGCAAGGCCCGAAGACCCGGAGGGAAGTATCGCACACGAAAATGTGCCAGGACAGAGACGTGTTCTACGTTGTCCCTTCTCGTCATGCAGTTTGTGCCTCTGCTGCTTCTGCTGTTAGGAATCGCTCCTTGAAAGGCGAGCGAGAGCGTCCTTCCGGGTGCATTGCACTGAGTCGAGTGCTCGCTCGGGGCTTTGCTCTCGGGGCCAAGGCAAGAGGGCGTGCTTGCCCGCAGAACTGAGAACACGCTGTTGGGCAGAGCTGCAACTGACCGCTGGAGTTCAGCTCTCGCCGGACGGCAGAAGGCGAAGAACGAAGCCGCTTGCGAGCGGCGCAGTGCAGCGAAGAGCTCTCCGAATTCGCCGCTAGCTCCACGGTCCTTCTCAGCTGCGAGTAGCAGCGCTCGCAGTACACAGAGCTTCGCAAGGCCCGAAGACCCGGAGGGAAGTATCGCACACGAAAATGCGCCAGGACAGAGACGTGTTCTACGTTGTCCCTTCTCGTCATGCAGTTTGTGCCTCTGCTGCTTCTGCTGTAGGTAATCGCTCCTTGAAAGACGAGCGAGAGCGTCCTTCCGGGTGCATTGCACTGAGTCGAGTGCTCGCTCGGGACTTTGCTCTCGGGGCCAAGGCAAGAGGGCGTGCTTGCCCGCAGAACTGAGAACACGCTGTTGGGCAGAGCTGCAACTGACCGCTGGAGTTCAGCTCTCGCCGGACGGCAGAAGGCGAAGAACGAAGCCGCTTGCGAGCGGCGCAGTGCAGCGAAGAGCTCTCCGAATTCGCCGCTAGCTCCACGGTCCTTCTCAGCTGCGAGTAGCAGCGCTCGCAGTACACAGGGCTTCGCAAGGCCCGAAGACCCGGAGGGAAGTATCGCACACGAAAATGTGCCAGGACAGAGACGTGTTCTACGTTGTCCCTTCTCGTCATGCAGTTTGTGCCTCTGCTGCTTCTGCTGTTAGGAATCGCTCCTTGAAAGACGAGCGAGAGCGTCCTTCCGGGTGCATTGCACTGAGTCGAGTGCTCGCTCGGGACTTTGCTCTCGGGGCCAAGGCAAGAGGGCGTGCTTGCCCGCAGAACTGAGAACACGCTGTTGGGCAGAGCTGCAACTGACCGCTGGAGTTCAGCTCTCGCCGGACGGCAGAAGGCGAAGAACGAAGCCGCTTGCGAGCGGCGCAGTGCAGCGAAGAGCTCTCCGAATTCGCCGCTAGCTCCACGGTCCTTCTCAGCTGCGAGTAGCAGCGCTCGCAGTACACAGAGCTTCGCAAGGCCCGAAGACCCGGAGGGAAGTATGGCACACGGAAATGCGCCAGGACAGAGACGTGTTCTACGTTGTCCCTTCTCGTCATGCAGTTTGTGCCTCTGCTGCTTCTGCTGTTAGGAATCGCTCCTTGAAAGACGAGCGAGAGCGTCCTTCCGGGTGCATTGCACTGAGTCGAGTGCTCGCTCGGGACTTTGCTCTCGGGGCCAAGGCAAGAGGGCGTGCTTGCCCGCAGAACTGAGAACACGCTGTTGGGCAGAGCTGCAACTGACCGCTGGAGTTCAGCTCTCGCCGGACGGCAGAAGGCGAAGAACGAAGCCGCTTGCGAGCGGCGCAGTGCAGCGAAGAGCTCTCCGAATTCGCCGCTAGCTCCACGGTCCTTCTCAGCTGCGAGTAGCAGCGCTCGCAGTACACAGGGCTTCGCAAGGCCCGAAGACCCGGAGGGAAGTATCGCACACGAAAATGTGCCAGGACAGAGACGTGTTCTACGTTGTCCCTTCTCGTCATGCAGTTTGTGCCTCTGCTGCTTCTGCTGTTAGGAATCGCTCCTTGAAAGGCGAGCGAGAGCGTCCTTCCGGGTGCATTGCACTGAGTCGAGTGCTCGCTCGGGACTTTGCTCTCGGGGCCAAGGCAAGAGGGCGTGCTTGCCCGCAGAACTGAGAACACGCTGTTGGGCAGAGCTGCAACTGACCGCTGGAGTTCAGCTCTCGCCGGACGGCAGAAGGCGAAGAACGAAGCCGCTTGCGAGCGGCGCAGTGCAGCGAAGAGCTCTCCGAATTCGCCGCTAGCTCCACGGTCCTTCTCAGCTGCGAGTAGCAGCGCTCGCAGTACACAGGGCTTCGCAAGGCCCGAAGACCCGGAGGGAAGTATCGCACACGAAAATGTGCCAGGACAGAGACGTGTTCTACGTTGTCCCTTCTCGTCATGCAGTTTGTGCCTCTGCTGCTTCTGCTGTTAGGAATCGCTCCTTGAAAGGCGAGCGAGAGCGTCCTTCCGGGTGCATTGCACTGAGTCGAGTGCTCGCTCGGGTCTTTGCACTCGGGGCCAAGGCAAGAGGGCGTGCTTGCCCGCAGAACTGAGAACACGCTGTTGGGCAGAGCTGCAACTGACCGCTGGAGTTCAGCTCTCGCCGGACGGCAAAAGGCGAAGAACGAAGCCGCTTGCGTGCGGCGCAGTGCAGCGAAGAGCTCTCCGAATTCGCCGCTAGCTCCACGGTCCTTCTCAGCTGCGAGTAGCAGCGCTCGCAGTACACAGAGCTTCGCAAGGCCCGAAGACCCGGAGGGAAGTATCGCACACGAAAATGTGCCAGGACAGAGACGTGTTCTACGTTGTCCCTTCTCGTCATGCAGTTTGTGCCTCTGCTGCTTCTGCTGTTAGGAATCGCTCCTTGAAAGGCGAGCGAGAGCGTCCTTCCGGGTGCATTGCACTGAGTCGAGTGCTCGCTCGGGACTTTGCTCTCGGGGCCAAGGCAAGAGGGCGTGCTTGCCCGCAGAACTGAGAACACGCTGTTGGGCAGAGCTGCAACTGACCGCTGGAGTTCAGCTCTCGCCGGACGGCAGAAGGCGAAGAACGAAGCCGCTTGCGAGCGGCGCAGTGCAGCGAAGAGCTCTCCGAATTCGCCGCTAGCTCCACGGTCCTTCTCAGCTGCGAGTAGCAGCGCTCGCAGTACACAGAGCTTCGCAAGGCCCGAAGACCCGGAGGGAAGTATGGCACACGGAAATGTGCCAGGACAGAGACGTGTTCTACGTTGTCCCTTCTCGTCATGCAGTTTGTGCCTCTGCTGCTTCTGCTGTTAGGAATCGCTCCTTGAAAGGCGAGCGAGAGCGTCCTTCCGGGTGCATTGCACTGAGTCGAGTGCTCGCTCGGGACTTTGCTCTCGGGGCCAAGGCAAGAGGGCGTGCTTGCCCGCAGAACTGAGAACACGCTGTTGGGCAGAGCTGCAACTGACCGCTGGAGTTCAGCTCTCGCCGGACGGCAGAAGGCGAAGAACGAAGCCGCTTGCGAGCGGCGCAGTGCAGCGAAGAGCTCTCCGAATTCGCCGCTAGCTCCACGGTCCTTCTCAGCTGCGAGTAGCAGCGCTCGCAGTACACAGGGCTTCGCAAGGCCCGAAGACCCGGAGGGAAGTATCGCACACGAAAATGTGCCAGGACAGAGACGTGTTCTACGTTGTCCCTTCTCGTCATGCAGTTTGTGCCTCTGCTGCTTCTGCTGTAGGTAATCGCTCCTTGAAAGGCGAGCGAGAGCGTCCTTCCGGGTGCATTGCACTGAGTCGAGTGCTCGCACGGGTCTTTGCACTCGGGGCCAAGGCAAGAGGGCGTGCTTGCCCGCAGAACTGAGAACACGCTGTTGGGCAGAGCTGCAACTGACCGCTGGAGTTCAGCTCTCGCCGGACGGCAAAAGGCGAAGAACGAAGCCGCTTGCGTGCGGCGCAGTGCAGCGAAGAGCTCTCCGAATTCGCCGCTAGCTCCACGGTCCTTCTCAGCTGCGAGTAGCAGCGCTCGCAGTACACAGAGCTTCGCAAGGCCCGAAGACCCGGAGGGAAGTATCGCACACGAAAATGTGCCAGGACAGAGACGTGTTCTACGTTGTCCCTTCTCGTCATGCAGTTTGTGCCTCTGCTGCTTCTGCTGTTAGGAATCGCTCCTTGAAAGGCGAGCGAGAGCGTCCTTCCGGGTGCATTGCACTGAGTCGAGTGCTCGCTCGGGGCTTTGCTCTCGGGGCCAAGGCAAGAGGGCGTGCTTGCCCGCAGAACTGAGAACACGCTGTTGGGCAGAGCTGCAACTGACCGCTGGAGTTCAGCTCTCGCCGGACGGCAGAAGGCGAAGAACGAAGCCGCTTGCGAGCGGCGCAGTGCAGCGAAGAGCTCTCCGAATTCGCCGCTAGCTCCACGGTCCTTCTCAGCTGCGAGTAGCAGCGCTCGCAGTACACAGAGCTTCGCAAGGCCCGAAGACCCGGAGGGAAGTATCGCACACGAAAATGCGCCAGGACAGAGACGTGTTCTACGTTGTCCCTTCTCGTCATGCAGTTTGTGCCTCTGCTGCTTCTGCTGTAGGTAATCGCTCCTTGAAAGACGAGCGAGAGCGTCCTTCCGGGTGCATTGCACTGAGTCGAGTGCTCGCTCGGGACTTTGCACTCGGGGCCAAGGCAAGAGGGCGTGCTTGCCCGCAGAACTGAGAACACGCTGTTGGGCAGAGCTGCAACTGACCGCTGGAGTTCAGCTCTCGCCGGACGGCAGAAGGCGAAGAACGAAGCCGCTTGCGAGCGGCGCAGTGCAGCGAAGAGCTCTCCGAATTCGCCGCTAGCTCCACGGTCCTTCCCAGCTGCGAGTAGCAGCGCTCGCAGTACACAGAGCTTCGCAAGGCCCGAAGACCCGGAGGGAAGTATCGCACACGAAAATGCGCCAGGACAGAGACGTGTTCTACGTTGTCCCTTCTCGTCATGCAGTTTGTGCCTCTGCTGCTTCTGCTGTTAGGAATCGCTCCTTGAAAGACGAGCGAGAGCGTCCTTCCGGGTGCATTGCACTGAGTCGAGTGCTCGCTCGGGGCTTTGCACTCGGGGCCAAGGCAAGAGGGCGTGCTTGCCCGCAGAACTGAGAACACGCTGTTGGGCAGAGCTGCAACTGACCGCTGGAGTTCAGCTCTCGCCGGACGGCAGAAGGCGAAGAACGAAGCCGCTTGCGAGCGGCGCAGTGCAGCGAAGAGCTCTCCGAATTCGCCGCTAGCTCCACGGTCCTTCTCAGCTGCGAGTAGCAGCGCTCGCAGTACACAGAGCTTCGCAAGGCCCGAAGACCCGGAGGGAAGTATCGCACACGAAAATGCGCCAGGACAGAGACGTGTTCTACGTTGTCCCTTCTCGTCATGCAGTTTGTGCCTCTGCTGCTTCTGCTGTTAGGAATCGCTCCTTGAAAGACGAGCGAGAGCGTCCTTCCGGGTGCATTGCACTGAGTCGAGTGCTCGCTCGGGAATTTGCACTCGGGGCCAAGGCAAGAGGGCGTGCTTGCCCGCAGAACTGAGAACACGCTGTTGGGCAGAGCTGCAACTGACCGCTGGAGTTCAGCTCTCGCCGGACGGCAGAAGGCGAAGAACGAAGCCGCTTGCGAGCGGCGCAGTGCAGCGAAGAGCTCTCCGAATTCGCCGCTAGCTCCACGGTCCTTCTCAGCTGCAAGTAGCAGCGCTCGCAGTACACAGAGCTTCGCAAGGCCCGAAGACCCGGAGGGAAGTATCGCACACGAAAATGCGCCAGGACAGAGACGTGTTCTACGTTGTCCCTTCTCGTCATGCAGTTTGTGCCTCTGCTGCTTCTGCTGTAGGTAATCGCTCCTTGAAAGACGAGCGAGAGCGTCCTTCCGGGTGCATTGCACTGAGTCGAGTGCTCGCTCGGGGCTTTGCACTCGGGGCCAAGGCAAGAGGGCGTGCTTGCCCGCAGAACTGAGAACACGCTGTTGGGCAGAGCTGCAACTGACCGCTGGAGTTCAGCTCTCGCCGGACGGCAGAAGGCGAAGAACGAAGCCGCTTGCGAGCGGCGCAGTGCAGCGAAGAGCTCTCCGAATTCGCCGCTAGCTCCACGGTCCTTCTCAGCTGCGAGTAGCAGCGCTCGCAGTACACAGAGCTTCGCAAGGCCCGAAGACCCGGAGGGAAGTATCGCACACGAAAATGCGCCAGGACAGAGACGTGTTCTACGTTGTCCCTTCTCGTCATGCAGTTTGTGCCTCTGCTGCTTCTGCTGTTAGGAATCGCTCCTTGAAAGGCGAGCGAGAGCGTCCTTCTGGGTGCATTGCACTGAGTCGAGTGCTCGCTCGGGGCTTTGCTCTCGGGGCCAAGGCAAGAGGGCGTGCTTGCCCGCAGAACTGAGAACACGCTGTTGGGCAGAGCTGCAACTGACCGCTGGAGTTCAGCTCTCGCCGGACGGCAGAAGGCGAAGAACGAAGCCGCTTGCGAGCGGCGCAGTGCAGCGAAGAGCTCTCCGAATTCGCCGCTAGCTCCACGGTCCTTCTCAGCTGCGTGTAGCAGCGCTCGCAGTACACAGAGCTTCGCAAGGCCCGAAGACCCGGAGGGAAGTATCGCACACGAAAATGCGCCAGGACAGAGACGTGTTCTACGTTGTCCCTTCTCGTCATGCAGTTTGTGCCTCTGCTGCTTCTGCTGTAGGTAATCGCTCCTTGAAAGACGAGCGAGAGCGTCCTTCCGGGTGCATTGCACTGAGTCGAGTGCTCGCTCGGGACTTTGCACTCGGGGCCAAGGCAAGAGGGCGTGCTTGCCCGCAGAACTGAGAACACGCTGTTGGGCAGAGCTGCAACTGACCGCTGGAGTTCAGCTCTCGCCGGACGGCAGAAGGCGAAGAACGAAGCCGCTTGCGAGCGGCGCAGTGCAGCGAAGAGCTCTCCGAATTCGCCGCTAGCTCCACGGTCCTTCTCAGCTGCGTGTAGCAGCGCTCGCAGTACACAGAGCTTCGCAAGGCCCGAAGACCCGGAGGGAAGTATCGCACACGAAAATGTGCCAGGACAGAGACGTGTTCTACGTTGTCCCTTCTCGTCATGCAGTTTGTGCCTCTGCTGCTTCTGCTGTTAGGAATCGCTCCTTGAAAGACGAGCGAGAGCGTCCTTCCGGGTGCATTGCACTGAGTCGAGTGCTCGCTCGGGGCTTTGCTCTCGGGGCCAAGGCAAGAGGGCGTGCTTGCCCGCAGAACTGAGAACACGCTGTTGGGCAGAGCTGCAACTGACCGCTGGAGTTCAGCTCTCGCCGGACGGCAGAAGGCGAAGAACGAAGCCGCTTGCGAGCGGCGCAGTGCAGCGAAGAGCTCTCCGAATTCGCCGCTAGCTCCACGGTCCTTCTCAGCTGCGAGTAGCAGCGCTCGCAGTACACAGAGCTTCGCAAGGCCCGAAGACCCGGAGGGAAGTATGGCACACGGAAATGCGCCAGGACAGAGACGTGTTCTACGTTGTCCCTTCTCGTCATGCAGTTTGTGCCTCTGCTGCTTCTGCTGTTAGGAATCGCTCCTTGAAAGACGAGCGAGAGCGTCCTTCCGGGTGCATTGCACTGAGTCGAGTGCTCGCTCGGGACTTTGCACTCGGGGCCAAGGCAAGAGGGCGTGCTTGCCCGCAGAACTGAGAACACGCTGTTGGGCAGAGCTGCAACTGACCGCTGGAGTTCAGCTCTCGCCGGACGGCAGAAGGCGAAGAACGAAGCCGCTTGCGAGCGGCGCAGTGCAGCGAAGAGCTCTCCGAATTCGCCGCTAGCTCCACGGTCCTTCTCAGCTGCGAGTAGCAGCGCTCGCAGTACACAGAGCTTCGCAAGGCCCGAAGACCCGGAGGGAAGTATCGCACACGAAAATGCGCCAGGACAGAGACGTGTTCTACGTTGTCCCTTCTCGTCATGCAGTTTGTGCCTCTGCTGCTTCTGCTGTTAGGAATCGCTCCTTGAAAGACGAGCGAGAGCGTCCTTCCGGGTGCATTGCACTGAGTCGAGTGCTCGCTCGGGACTTTGCACTCGGGGCCAAGGCAAGAGGGCGTGCTTGCCCGCAGAACTGAGAACACGCTGTTGGGCAGAGCTGCAACTGACCGCTGGAGTTCAGCTCTCGCCGGACGGCAGAAGGCGAAGAACGAAGCCGCTTGCGAGCGGCGCAGTGCAGCGAAGAGCTCTCCGAATTCGCCGCTAGCTCCACGGTCCTTCTCAGCTGCGAGTAGCAGCGCTCGCAGTACACAGAGCTTCGCAAGGCCCGAAGACCCGGAGGGAAGTATCGCACACGAAAATGCGCCAGGACAGAGACGTGTTCTACGTTGTCCCTTCTCGTCATGCAGTTTGTGCCTCTGCTGCTTCTGCTGTTAGGAATCGCTCCTTGAAAGGCGAGCGAGAGCGTCCTTCTGGGTGCATTGCACTGAGTCGAGTGCTCGCTCGGGGCTTTGCTCTCGGGGCCAAGGCAAGAGGGCGTGCTTGCCCGCAGAACTGAGAACACGCTGTTGGTCAGAGCTGCAACTGACCGCTGGAGTTCAGCTCTCGCCGGACGGCAGAAGGCGAAGAACGAAGCCGCTTGCGAGCGGCGCAGTGCAGCGAAGAGCTCTCCGAATTCGCCGCTAGCTCCACGGTCCTTCTCAGCTGCGTGTAGCAGCGCTCGCAGTACACAGAGCTTCGCAAGGCCCGAAGACCCGGAGGGAAGTATCGCACACGAAAATGCGCCAGGACAGAGACGTGTTCTACGTTGTCCCTTCTCGTCATGCAGTTTGTGCCTCTGCTGCTTCTGCTGTAGGTAATCGCTCCTTGAAAGACGAGCGAGAGCGTCCTTCCGGGTGCATTGCACTGAGTCGAGTGCTCGCTCGGGACTTTGCACTCGGGGCCAAGGCAAGAGGGCGTGCTTGCCCGCAGAACTGAGAACACGCTGTTGGGCAGAGCTGCAACTGACCGCTGGAGTTCAGCTCTCGCCGGACGGCAGAAGGCGAAGAACGAAGCCGCTTGCGAGCGGCGCAGTGCAGCGAAGAGCTCTCCGAATTCGCCGCTAGCTCCACGGTCCTTCTCAGCTGCGTGTAGCAGCGCTCGCAGTACACAGAGCTTCGCAAGGCCCGAAGACCCGGAGGGAAGTATGGCACACGGAAATGTGCCAGGACAGAGACGTGTTCTACGTTGTCCCTTCTCGTCATGCAGTTTGTGCCTCTGCTGCTTCTGCTGTTAGGAATCGCTCCTTGAAAGACGAGCGAGAGCGTCCTTCCGGGTGCATTGCACTGAGTCGAGTGCTCGCTCGGGACTTTGCTCTCGGGGCCAAGGCAAGAGGGCGTGCTTGCCCGCAGAACTGAGAACACGCTGTTGGGCAGAGCTGCAACTGACCGCTGGAGTTCAGCTCTCGCCGGACGGCAGAAGGCGAAGAACGAAGCCGCTTGCGAGCGGCGCAGTGCAGCGAAGAGCTCTCCGAATTCGCCGCTAGCTCCACGGTCCTTCTCAGCTGCGAGTAGCAGCGCTCGCAGTACACAGAGCTTCGCAAGGCCCGAAGACCCGGAGGGAAGTATCGCACACGAAAATGTGCCAGGACAGAGACGTGTTCTACGTTGTCCCTTCTCGTCATGCAGTTTGTGCCTCTGCTGCTTCTGCTGTTAGGAATCGCTCCTTGAAAGACGAGCGAGAGCGTCCTTCCGGGTGCATTGCACTGAGTCGAGTGCTCGCTCGGGACTTTGCACTCGGGGCCAAGGCAAGAGGGCGTGCTTGCCCGCAGAACTGAGAACACGCTGTTGGGCAGAGCTGCAACTGACCGCTGGAGTTCAGCTCTCGCCGGACGGCAGAAGGCGAAGAACGAAGCCGCTTGCGAGCGGCGCAGTGCAGCGAAGAGCTCTCCGAATTCGCCGCTAGCTCCACGGTCCTTCTCAGCTGCGAGTAGCAGCGCTCGCAGTACACAGGGCTTCGCAAGGCCCGAAGACCCGGAGGGAAGTATCGCACACGGAAATGTGCCAGGACAGAGACGTGTTCTACGTTGTCCCTTCTCGTCATGCAGTTTGTGCCTCTGCTGCTTCTGCTGTTAGGAATCGCTCCTTGAAAGACGAGCGAGAGCGTCCTTCCGGGTGCATTGCACTGAGTCGAGTGCTCGCTCGGGACTTTGCACTCGGGGCCAAGGCAAGAGGGCGTGCTTGCCCGCAGAACTGAGAACACGCTGTTGGGCAGAGCTGCAACTGACCGCTGGAGTTCAGCTCTCGCCGGACGGCAGAAGGCGAAGAACGAAGCCGCTTGCGAGCGGCGCAGTGCAGCGAAGAGCTCTCCGAATTCGCCGCTAGCTCCACGGTCCTTCTCAGCTGCGAGTAGCAGCGCTCGCAGTACACAGAGCTTCGCAAGGCCCGAAGACCCGGAGGGAAGTATCGCACACGAAAATGTGCCAGGACAGAGACGTGTTCTACGTTGTCCCTTCTCGTCATGCAGTTTGTGCCTCTGCTGCTTTTGCTGTAGGTAATCGCTCCTTGAAAGACGAGCGAGAGCGTCCTTCCGGGTGCATTGCACTGAGTCGAGTGCTCGCTCGGGACTTTGCTCTCGGGGCCAAGGCAAGAGGGCGTGCTTGCCCGCAGAACTGAGAACACGCTGTTGGGCAGAGCTGCAACTGACCGCTGGAGTTCAGCTCTCGCCGGACGGCAGAAGGCGAAGAACGAAGCCGCTTGCGAGCGGCGCAGTGCAGCGAAGAGCTCTCCGAATTCGCCGATAGCTCCACGGTCCTTCTCAGCTGCGAGTAGCAGCGCTCGCAGTACACAGAGCTTCGCAAGGCCCGAAGACCCGGAGGGAAGTATGGCACACGGAAATGTGCCAGGACAGAGACGTGTTCTACGTTGTCCCTTCTCGTCATGCAGTTTGTGCCTCTGCTGCTTCTGCTGTTAGGAATCGCTCCTTGAAAGACGAGCGAGAGCGTCCTTCCGGGTGCATTGCACTGAGTCGAGTGCTCGCTCGGGACTTTGCTCTCGGGGCCAAGGCAAGAGGGCGTGCTTGCCCGCAGAACTGAGAACACGCTGTTGGGCAGAGCTGCAACTGACCGCTGGAGTTCAGCTCTCGCCGGACGGCAGAAGGCGAAGAACGAAGCCGCTTGCGAGCGGCGCAGTGCAGCGAAGAGCTCTCCGAATTCGCCGCTAGCTCCACGGTCCTTCTCAGCTGCGAGTAGCAGCGCTCGCAGTACACAGAGCTTCGCAAGGCCCGAAGACCCGGAGGGAAGTATCGCACACGAAAATGTGCCAGGACAGAGACGTGTTCTACGTTGTCCCTTCTCGTCATGCAGTTTGTGCCTCTGCTGCTTCTGCTGTTAGGAATCGCTCCTTGAAAGACGAGCGAGAGCGTCCTTCCGGGTGCATTGCACTGAGTCGAGTGCTCGCTCGGGACTTTGCACTCGGGGCCAAGGCAAGAGGGCGTGCTTGCCCGCAGAACTGAGAACACGCTGTTGGGCAGAGCTGCAACTGACCGCTGGAGTTCAGCTCTCGCAGGACGGCAGAAGGCGAAGAACGAAGCCGCTTGCGAGCGGCGCAGTGCAGCGAAGAGCTCTCCGAATTCGCCGCTAGCTCCACGGTCCTTCTCAGCTGCGAGTAGCAGCGCTCGCAGTACACAGGGCTTCGCAAGGCCCGAAGACCCGGAGGGAAGTATCGCACACGGAAATGTGCCAGGACAGAGACGTGTTCTACGTTGTCCCTTCTCGTCATGCAGTTTGTGCCTCTGCTGCTTCTGCTGTTAGGAATCGCTCCTTGAAAGACGAGCGAGAGCGTCCTTCCGGGTGCATTGCACTGAGTCGAGTGCTCGCTCGGGACTTTGCTCTCGGGGCCAAGGCAAGAGGGCGTGCTTGCCCGCAGAACTGAGAACACGCTGTTGGGCAGAGCTGCAACTGACCGCTGGAGTTCAGCTCTCGCCGGACGGCAGAAGGCGAAGAACGAAGCCGCTTGCGAGCGGCGCAGTGCAGCGAAGAGCTCTCCGAATTCGCCGCTAGCTCCACGGTCCTTCTCAGCTGCGAGTAGCAGCGCTCGCAGTACACAGGGCTTCGCAAGGCCCGAAGACCCGGAGGGAAGTATGGCACACGAAAATGTGCCAGGACAGAGACGTGTTCTACGTTGTCCCTTCTCGTCATGCAGTTTGTGCCTCTGCTGCTTCTGCTGTTAGGAATCGCTCCTTGAAAGACGAGCGAGAGCGTCCTTCCGGGTGCATTGCACTGAGTCGAGTGCTCGCTCGGGGCTTTGCTCTCGGGGCCAAGGCAAGAGGGCGTGCTTGCCCGCAGAACTGAGAACACGCTGTTGGGCAGAGCTGAAACTTACCGCTGGAGTTCAGCTCTCGCCGGACGGCAGAAGGCGAAGAACGAAGCCGCTTGCGAGCGGCGCAGTGCAGCGAAGAGCTCTCCGAATTCGCCGCTAGCTCCACGGTCCTTCTCAGCTGCGAGTAGCAGCGCTCGCAGTACACAGAGCTTCGCAAGGCCCGAAGACCCGGAGGGAAGTATGGCACACGGAAATGTGCCAGGACAGAGACGTGTTCTACGTTGTCCCTTCTCGTCATGCAGTTTGTGCCTCTGCTGCTTCTGCTGTTAGGAATCGCTCCTTGAAAGACGAGCGAGAGCGTCCTTCCGGGTGCATTGCACTGAGTCGAGTGCTCGCTCGGGACTTTGCTCTCGGGGCCAAGGCAAGAGGGCGTGCTTGCCCGCAGAACTGAGAACACGCTGTTGGGCAGAGCTGCAACTGACCGCTGGAGTTCAGCTCTCGCCGGACGGCAGAAGGCGAAGAACGAAGCCGCTTGCGAGCGGCGCAGTGCAGCGAAGAGCTCTCCGAATTCGCCGATAGCTCCACGGTCCTTCTCAGCTGCGAGTAGCAGCGCTCGCAGTACACAGAGCTTCGCAAGGCCCGAAGACCCGGAGGGAAGTATCGCACACGGAAATGTGCCAGGACAGAGACGTGTTCTACGTTGTCCCTTCTCGTCATGCAGTTTGTGCCTCTGCTGCTTCTGCTGTTAGGAATCGCTCCTTGAAAGACGAGCGAGAGCGTCCTTCCGGGTGCATTGCACTGAGTCGAGTGCTCGCTCGGGACTTTGCTCTCGGGGCCAAGGCAAGAGGGCGTGCTTGCCCGCAGAACTGAGAACACGCTGTTGGGCAGAGCTGCAACTGACCGCTGGAGTTCAGCTCTCGCCGGACGGCAGAAGGCGAAGAACGAAGCCGCTTGCGAGCGGCGCAGTGCAGCGAAGAGCTCTCCGAATTCGCCGCTAGCTCCACGGTCCTTCTCAGCTGCGAGTAGCAGCGCTCGCAGTACACAGAGCTTCGCAAGGCCCGAAGACCCGGAGGGAAGTATCGCACACGAAAATGCGCCAGGACAGAGACGTGTTCTACGTTGTCCCTTCTCGTCATGCAGTTTGTGCCTCTGCTGCTTCTGCTGTTAGGAATCGCTCCTTGAAAGACGAGCGAGAGCGTCCTTCCGGGTGCATTGCACTGAGTCGAGTGCTCGCTCGGGACTTTGCTCTCGGGGCCAAGGCAAGAGGGCGTGCTTGCCCGCAGAACTGAGAACACGCTGTTGGGCAGAGCTGCAACTGACCGCTGGAGTTCAGCTCTCGCCGGACGGCAGAAGGCGAAGAACGAAGCCGCTTGCGAGCGGCGCAGTGCAGCGAAGAGCTCTCCGAATTCGCCGCTAGCTCCACGGTCCTTCTCAGCTGCGAGTAGCAGCGCTCGCAGTACACAGGGCTTCGCAAGGCCCGAAGACCCGGAGGGAAGTATCGCACACGAAAATGTGCCAGGACAGAGACGTGTTCTACGTTGTCCCTTCTCGTCATGCAGTTTGTGCCTCTGCTGCTTCTGCTGTTAGGAATCGCTCCTTGAAAGGCGAGCGAGAGCGTCCTTCCGGGTGCATTGCACTGAGTCGAGTGCTCGCTCGGGACTTTGCACTCGGGGCCAAGGCAAGAGGGCGTGCTTGCCCGCAGAACTGAGAACACGCTGTTGGGCAGAGCTGAAACTTACCGCTGGAGTTCAGCTCTCGCCGGACGGCAGAAGGCGAAGAACGAAGCCGCTTGCGAGCGGCGCAGTGCAGCGAAGAGCTCTCCGAATTCGCCGCTAGCTCCACGGTCTTTCTCAGCTGCGAGTAGCAGCGCTCGCAGTACACAGGGCTTCGCAAGGCGCGAAGACCCGGAGGGAAGTATCGCACACGAAAATGTGCCAGGACAGAGACGTGTTCTACGTTGTCCCTTCTCGTCATGCAGTTTGTGCCTCTGCTGCTTCTGCTGTTAGGAATCGCTCCTTGAAAGGCGAGCGAGAGCGTCCTTCCGGGTGCATTGCACTGAGTCGAGTGCTCGCTCGGGACTTTGCTCTCGGGGCCAAGGCAAGAGGGCGTGCTTGCCCGCAGAACTGAGAACACGCTGTTGGGCAGAGCTGCAACTGACCGCTGGAGTTCAGCTCTCGCCGGACGGCAGAAGGCGAAGAACGAAGCCGCTTGCGAGCGGCGCAGTGCAGCGAAGAGCTCTCCGAATTCGCCGCTAGCTCCACGGTCCTTCTCAGCTGCGAGTAGCAGCGCTCGCAGTACACAGGGCTTCGCAAGGCCCGAAGACCCGGAGGGAAGTATCGCACACGAAAATGTGCCAGGACAGAGACGTGTTCTACGTTGTCCCTTCTCGTCATGCAGTTTGTGCCTCTGCTGCTTCTGCTGTTAGGAATCGCTCCTTGAAAGGCGAGCGAGAGCGTCCTTCCGGGTGCATTGCACTGAGTCGAGTGCTCGCTCGGGTCTTTGCACTCGGGGCCAAGGCAAGAGGGCGTGCTTGCCCGCAGAACTGAGAACACGCTGTTGGGCAGAGCTGCAACTGACCGCTGGAGTTCAGCTCTCGCCGGACGGCAAAAGGCGAAGAACGAAGCCGCTTGCGTGCGGCGCAGTGCAGCGAAGAGCTCTCCGAATTCGCCGCTAGCTCCACGGTCCTTCTCAGCTGCGAGTAGCAGCGCTCGCAGTACACAGAGCTTCGCAAGGCCCGAAGACCCGGAGGGAAGTATCGCACACGAAAATGTGCCAGGACAGAGACGTGTTCTACGTTGTCCCTTCTCGTCATGCAGTTTGTGCCTCTGCTGCTTCTGCTGTTAGGAATCGCTCCTTGAAAGGCGAGCGAGAGCGTCCTTCCGGGTGCATTGCACTGAGTCGAGTGCTCGCTCGGGACTTTGCTCTCGGGGCCAAGGCAAGAGGGCGTGCTTGCCCGCAGAACTGAGAACACGCTGTTGGGCAGAGCTGCAACTGACCGCTGGAGTTCAGCTCTCGCCGGACGGCAGAAGGCGAAGAACGAAGCCGCTTGCGAGCGGCGCAGTGCAGCGAAGAGCTCTCCGAATTCGCCGCTAGCTCCACGGTCCTTCTCAGCTGCGAGTAGCAGCGCTCGCAGTACACAGAGCTTCGCAAGGCCCGAAGACCCGGAGGGAAGTATGGCACACGGAAATGTGCCAGGACAGAGACGTGTTCTACGTTGTCCCTTCTCGTCATGCAGTTTGTGCCTCTGCTGCTTCTGCTGTTAGGAATCGCTCCTTGAAAGGCGAGCGAGAGCGTCCTTCCGGGTGCATTGCACTGAGTCGAGTGCTCGCTCGGGACTTTGCTCTCGGGGCCAAGGCAAGAGGGCGTGCTTGCCCGCAGAACTGAGAACACGCTGTTGGGCAGAGCTGCAACTGACCGCTGGAGTTCAGCTCTCGCCGGACGGCAGAAGGCGAAGAACGAAGCCGCTTGCGAGCGGCGCAGTGCAGCGAAGAGCTCTCCGAATTCGCCGCTAGCTCCACGGTCCTTCTCAGCTGCGAGTAGCAGCGCTCGCAGTACACAGGGCTTCGCAAGGCCCGAAGACCCGGAGGGAAGTATCGCACACGAAAATGTGCCAGGACAGAGACGTGTTCTACGTTGTCCCTTCTCGTCATGCAGTTTGTGCCTCTGCTGCTTCTGCTGTAGGTAATCGCTCCTTGAAAGGCGAGCGAGAGCGTCCTTCCGGGTGCATTGCACTGAGTCGAGTGCTCGCACGGGTCTTTGCACTCGGGGCCAAGGCAAGAGGGCGTGCTTGCCCGCAGAACTGAGAACACGCTGTTGGGCAGAGCTGCAACTGACCGCTGGAGTTCAGCTCTCGCCGGACGGCAAAAGGCGAAGAACGAAGCCGCTTGCGTGCGGCGCAGTGCAGCGAAGAGCTCTCCGAATTCGCCGCTAGCTCCACGGTCCTTCTCAGCTGCGAGTAGCAGCGCTCGCAGTACACAGAGCTTCGCAAGGCCCGAAGACCCGGAGGGAAGTATCGCACACGAAAATGTGCCAGGACAGAGACGTGTTCTACGTTGTCCCTTCTCGTCATGCAGTTTGTGCCTCTGCTGCTTCTGCTGTTAGGAATCGCTCCTTGAAAGGCGAGCGAGAGCGTCCTTCCGGGTGCATTGCACTGAGTCGAGTGCTCGCTCGGGGCTTTGCTCTCGGGGCCAAGGCAAGAGGGCGTGCTTGCCCGCAGAACTGAGAACACGCTGTTGGGCAGAGCTGCAACTGACCGCTGGAGTTCAGCTCTCGCCGGACGGCAGAAGGCGAAGAACGAAGCCGCTTGCGAGCGGCGCAGTGCAGCGAAGAGCTCTCCGAATTCGCCGCTAGCTCCACGGTCCTTCTCAGCTGCGAGTAGCAGCGCTCGCAGTACACAGAGCTTCGCAAGGCCCGAAGACCCGGAGGGAAGTATCGCACACGAAAATGCGCCAGGACAGAGACGTGTTCTACGTTGTCCCTTCTCGTCATGCAGTTTGTGCCTCTGCTGCTTCTGCTGTAGGTAATCGCTCCTTGAAAGACGAGCGAGAGCGTCCTTCCGGGTGCATTGCACTGAGTCGAGTGCTCGCTCGGGACTTTGCACTCGGGGCCAAGGCAAGAGGGCGTGCTTGCCCGCAGAACTGAGAACACGCTGTTGGGCAGAGCTGCAACTGACCGCTGGAGTTCAGCTCTCGCCGGACGGCAGAAGGCGAAGAACGAAGCCGCTTGCGAGCGGCGCAGTGCAGCGAAGAGCTCTCCGAATTCGCCGCTAGCTCCACGGTCCTTCCCAGCTGCGAGTAGCAGCGCTCGCAGTACACAGAGCTTCGCAAGGCCCGAAGACCCGGAGGGAAGTATCGCACACGAAAATGCGCCAGGACAGAGACGTGTTCTACGTTGTCCCTTCTCGTCATGCAGTTTGTGCCTCTGCTGCTTCTGCTGTTAGGAATCGCTCCTTGAAAGACGAGCGAGAGCGTCCTTCCGGGTGCATTGCACTGAGTCGAGTGCTCGCTCGGGGCTTTGCACTCGGGGCCAAGGCAAGAGGGCGTGCTTGCCCGCAGAACTGAGAACACGCTGTTGGGCAGAGCTGCAACTGACCGCTGGAGTTCAGCTCTCGCCGGACGGCAGAAGGCGAAGAACGAAGCCGCTTGCGAGCGGCGCAGTGCAGCGAAGAGCTCTCCGAATTCGCCGCTAGCTCCACGGTCCTTCTCAGCTGCGAGTAGCAGCGCTCGCAGTACACAGAGCTTCGCAAGGCCCGAAGACCCGGAGGGAAGTATCGCACACGAAAATGCGCCAGGACAGAGACGTGTTCTACGTTGTCCCTTCTCGTCATGCAGTTTGTGCCTCTGCTGCTTCTGCTGTTAGGAATCGCTCCTTGAAAGACGAGCGAGAGCGTCCTTCCGGGTGCATTGCACTGAGTCGAGTGCTCGCTCGGGAATTTGCACTCGGGGCCAAGGCAAGAGGGCGTGCTTGCCCGCAGAACTGAGAACACGCTGTTGGGCAGAGCTGCAACTGACCGCTGGAGTTCAGCTCTCGCCGGACGGCAGAAGGCGAAGAACGAAGCCGCTTGCGAGCGGCGCAGTGCAGCGAAGAGCTCTCCGAATTCGCCGCTAGCTCCACGGTCCTTCTCAGCTGCGAGTAGCAGCGCTCGCAGTACACAGAGCTTCGCAAGGCCCGAAGACCCGGAGGGAAGTATCGCACACGAAAATGCGCCAGGACAGAGACGTGTTCTACGTTGTCCCTTCTCGTCATGCAGTTTGTGCCTCTGCTGCTTCTGCTGTAGGTAATCGCTCCTTGAAAGACGAGCGAGAGCGTCCTTCCGGGTGCATTGCACTGAGTCGAGTGCTCGCTCGGGGCTTTGCACTCGGGGCCAAGGCAAGAGGGCGTGCTTGCCCGCAGAACTGAGAACACGCTGTTGGGCAGAGCTGCAACTGACCGCTGGAGTTCAGCTCTCGCCGGACGGCAGAAGGCGAAGAACGAAGCCGCTTGCGAGCGGCGCAGTGCAGCGAAGAGCTCTCCGAATTCGCCGCTAGCTCCACGGTCCTTCTCAGCTGCGAGTAGCAGCGCTCGCAGTACACAGAGCTTCGCAAGGCCCGAAGACCCGGAGGGAAGTATCGCACACGAAAATGCGCCAGGACAGAGACGTGTTCTACGTTGTCCCTTCTCGTCATGCAGTTTGTGCCTCTGCTGCTTCTGCTGTTAGGAATCGCTCCTTGAAAGGCGAGCGAGAGCGTCCTTCTGGGTGCATTGCACTGAGTCGAGTGCTCGCTCGGGGCTTTGCTCTCGGGGCCAAGGCAAGAGGGCGTGCTTGCCCGCAGAACTGAGAACACGCTGTTGGGCAGAGCTGCAACTGACCGCTGGAGTTCAGCTCTCGCCGGACGGCAGAAGGCGAAGAACGAAGCCGCTTGCGAGCGGCGCAGTGCAGCGAAGAGCTCTCCGAATTCGCCGCTAGCTCCACGGTCCTTCTCAGCTGCGTGTAGCAGCGCTCGCAGTACACAGAGCTTCGCAAGGCCCGAAGACCCGGAGGGAAGTATCGCACACGAAAATGCGCCAGGACAGAGACGTGTTCTACGTTGTCCCTTCTCGTCATGCAGTTTGTGCCTCTGCTGCTTCTGCTGTAGGTAATCGCTCCTTGAAAGACGAGCGAGAGCGTCCTTCCGGGTGCATTGCACTGAGTCGAGTGCTCGCTCGGGACTTTGCACTCGGGGCCAAGGCAAGAGGGCGTGCTTGCCCGCAGAACTGAGAACACGCTGTTGGGCAGAGCTGCAACTGACCGCTGGAGTTCAGCTCTCGCCGGACGGCAGAAGGCGAAGAACGAAGCCGCTTGCGAGCGGCGCAGTGCAGCGAAGAGCTCTCCGAATTCGCCGCTAGCTCCACGGTCCTTCTCAGCTGCGTGTAGCAGCGCTCGCAGTACACAGAGCTTCGCAAGGCCCGAAGACCCGGAGGGAAGTATCGCACACGAAAATGTGCCAGGACAGAGACGTGTTCTACGTTGTCCCTTCTCGTCATGCAGTTTGTGCCTCTGCTGCTTCTGCTGTTAGGAATCGCTCCTTGAAAGACGAGCGAGAGCGTCCTTCCGGGTGCATTGCACTGAGTCGAGTGCTCGCTCGGGGCTTTGCTCTCGGGGCCAAGGCAAGAGGGCGTGCTTGCCCGCAGAACTGAGAACACGCTGTTGGGCAGAGCTGCAACTGACCGCTGGAGTTCAGCTCTCGCCGGACGGCAGAAGGCGAAGAACGAAGCCGCTTGCGAGCGGCGCAGTGCAGCGAAGAGCTCTCCGAATTCGCCGCTAGCTCCACGGTCCTTCTCAGCTGCGAGTAGCAGCGCTCGCAGTACACAGAGCTTCGCAAGGCCCGAAGACCCGGAGGGAAGTATGGCACACGGAAATGCGCCAGGACAGAGACGTGTTCTACGTTGTCCCTTCTCGTCATGCAGTTTGTGCCTCTGCTGCTTCTGCTGTTAGGAATCGCTCCTTGAAAGACGAGCGAGAGCGTCCTTCCGGGTGCATTGCACTGAGTCGAGTGCTCGCTCGGGACTTTGCACTCGGGGCCAAGGCAAGAGGGCGTGCTTGCCCGCAGAACTGAGAACACGCTGTTGGGCAGAGCTGCAACTGACCGCTGGAGTTCAGCTCTCGCCGGACGGCAGAAGGCGAAGAACGAAGCCGCTTGCGAGCGGCGCAGTGCAGCGAAGAGCTCTCCGAATTCGCCGCTAGCTCCACGGTCCTTCTCAGCTGCGAGTAGCAGCGCTCGCAGTACACAGAGCTTCGCAAGGCCCGAAGACCCGGAGGGAAGTATCGCACACGAAAATGCGCCAGGACAGAGACGTGTTCTACGTTGTCCCTTCTCGTCATGCAGTTTGTGCCTCTGCTGCTTCTGCTGTTAGGAATCGCTCCTTGAAAGACGAGCGAGAGCGTCCTTCCGGGTGCATTGCACTGAGTCGAGTGCTCGCTCGGGACTTTGCACTCGGGGCCAAGGCAAGAGGGCGTGCTTGCCCGCAGAACTGAGAACACGCTGTTGGGCAGAGCTGCAACTGACCGCTGGAGTTCAGCTCTCGCCGGACGGCAGAAGGCGAAGAACGAAGCCGCTTGCGAGCGGCGCAGTGCAGCGAAGAGCTCTCCGAATTCGCCGCTAGCTCCACGGTCCTTCTCAGCTGCGAGTAGCAGCGCTCGCAGTACACAGAGCTTCGCAAGGCCCGAAGACCCGGAGGGAAGTATCGCACACGAAAATGCGCCAGGACAGAGACGTGTTCTACGTTGTCCCTTCTCGTCATGCAGTTTGTGCCTCTGCTGCTTCTGCTGTTAGGAATCGCTCCTTGAAAGGCGAGCGAGAGCGTCCTTCTGGGTGCATTGCACTGAGTCGAGTGCTCGCTCGGGGCTTTGCTCTCGGGGCCAAGGCAAGAGGGCGTGCTTGCCCGCAGAACTGAGAACACGCTGTTGGTCAGAGCTGCAACTGACCGCTGGAGTTCAGCTCTCGCCGGACGGCAGAAGGCGAAGAACGAAGCCGCTTGCGAGCGGCGCAGTGCAGCGAAGAGCTCTCCGAATTCGCCGCTAGCTCCACGGTCCTTCTCAGCTGCGTGTAGCAGCGCTCGCAGTACACAGAGCTTCGCAAGGCCCGAAGACCCGGAGGGAAGTATCGCACACGAAAATGCGCCAGGACAGAGACGTGTTCTACGTTGTCCCTTCTCGTCATGCAGTTTGTGCCTCTGCTGCTTCTGCTGTAGGTAATCGCTCCTTGAAAGACGAGCGAGAGCGTCCTTCCGGGTGCATTGCACTGAGTCGAGTGCTCGCTCGGGACTTTGCACTCGGGGCCAAGGCAAGAGGGCGTGCTTGCCCGCAGAACTGAGAACACGCTGTTGGGCAGAGCTGCAACTGACCGCTGGAGTTCAGCTCTCGCCGGACGGCAGAAGGCGAAGAACGAAGCCGCTTGCGAGCGGCGCAGTGCAGCGAAGAGCTCTCCGAATTCGCCGCTAGCTCCACGGTCCTTCTCAGCTGCGTGTAGCAGCGCTCGCAGTACACAGAGCTTCGCAAGGCCCGAAGACCCGGAGGGAAGTATGGCACACGGAAATGTGCCAGGACAGAGACGTGTTCTACGTTGTCCCTTCTCGTCATGCAGTTTGTGCCTCTGCTGCTTCTGCTGTTAGGAATCGCTCCTTGAAAGACGAGCGAGAGCGTCCTTCCGGGTGCATTGCACTGAGTCGAGTGCTCGCTCGGGACTTTGCTCTCGGGGCCAAGGCAAGAGGGCGTGCTTGCCCGCAGAACTGAGAACACGCTGTTGGGCAGAGCTGCAACTGACCGCTGGAGTTCAGCTCTCGCCGGACGGCAGAAGGCGAAGAACGAAGCCGCTTGCGAGCGGCGCAGTGCAGCGAAGAGCTCTCCGAATTCGCCGCTAGCTCCACGGTCCTTCTCAGCTGCGAGTAGCAGCGCTCGCAGTACACAGAGCTTCGCAAGGCCCGAAGACCCGGAGGGAAGTATCGCACACGAAAATGTGCCAGGACAGAGACGTGTTCTACGTTGTCCCTTCTCGTCATGCAGTTTGTGCCTCTGCTGCTTCTGCTGTTAGGAATCGCTCCTTGAAAGACGAGCGAGAGCGTCCTTCCGGGTGCATTGCACTGAGTCGAGTGCTCGCTCGGGACTTTGCACTCGGGGCCAAGGCAAGAGGGCGTGCTTGCCCGCAGAACTGAGAACACGCTGTTGGGCAGAGCTGCAACTGACCGCTGGAGTTCAGCTCTCGCCGGACGGCAGAAGGCGAAGAACGAAGCCGCTTGCGAGCGGCGCAGTGCAGCGAAGAGCTCTCCGAATTCGCCGCTAGCTCCACGGTCCTTCTCAGCTGCGAGTAGCAGCGCTCGCAGTACACAGGGCTTCGCAAGGCCCGAAGACCCGGAGGGAAGTATCGCACACGGAAATGTGCCAGGACAGAGACGTGTTCTACGTTGTCCCTTCTCGTCATGCAGTTTGTGCCTCTGCTGCTTCTGCTGTTAGGAATCGCTCCTTGAAAGACGAGCGAGAGCGTCCTTCCGGGTGCATTGCACTGAGTCGAGTGCTCGCTCGGGACTTTGCTCTCGGGGCCAAGGCAAGAGGGCGTGCTTGCCCGCAGAACTGAGAACACGCTGTTGGGCAGAGCTGCAACTGACCGCTGGAGTTCAGCTCTCGCCGGACGGCAGAAGGCGAAGAACGAAGCCGCTTGCGAGCGGCGCAGTGCAGCGAAGAGCTCTCCGAATTCGCCGCTAGCTCCACGGTCCTTCTCAGCTGCGAGTAGCAGCGCTCGCAGTACACAGGGCTTCGCAAGGCCCGAAGACCCGGAGGGAAGTATGGCACACGAAAATGTGCCAGGACAGAGACGTGTTCTACGTTGTCCCTTCTCGTCATGCAGTTTGTGCCTCTGCTGCTTCTGCTGTTAGGAATCGCTCCTTGAAAGACGAGCGAGAGCGTCCTTCCGGGTGCATTGCACTGAGTCGAGTGCTCGCTCGGGACTTTGCTCTCGGGGCCAAGGCAAGAGGGCGTGCTTGCCCGCAGAACTGAGAACACGCTGTTGGGCAGAGCTGCAACTGACCGCTGGAGTTCAGCTCTCGCCGGACGGCAGAAGGCGAAGAACGAAGCCGCTTGCGAGCGGCGCAGTGCAGCGAAGAGCTCTCCGAATTCGCCGCTAGCTCCACGGTCCTTCTCAGCTGCGAGTAGCAGCGCTCGCAGTACACAGAGCTTCGCAAGGCCCGAAGACCCGGAGGGAAGTATGGCACACGGAAATGTGCCAGGACAGAGACGTGTTCTACGTTGTCCCTTCTCGTCATGCAGTTTGTGCCTCTGCTGCTTCTGCTGTTAGGAATCGCTCCTTGAAAGGCGAGCGACAGCGTCCTTCCGGGTGCATTGCACTGAGTCGAGTGCTCGCTCGGGGCTTTGCTCTCGGGGCCAAGGCAAGAGGGCGTGCTTGCCCGCAGAACTGAGAACACGCTGTTGGGCAGAGCTGCAACTGACCGCTGGAGTTCAGCTCTCGCCGGACGGCAGAAGGCGAAGAACGAAGCCGCTTGCGAGCGGCGCAGTGCAGCGAAGAGCTCTCCGAATTCGCCGCTAGCTCCACGGTCCTTCTCAGCTGCGAGTAGCAGCGCTCGCAGTACACAGAGCTTCGCAAGGCCCGAAGACCCGGAGGGAAGTATGGCACACGGAAATGCGCCAGGACAGAGACGTGTTCTACGTTGTCCCTTCTCGTCATGCAGTTTGTGCCTCTGCTGCTTCTGCTGTTAGGAATCGCTCCTTGAAAGACGAGCGAGAGCGTCCTTCCGGGTGCATTGCACTGAGTCGAGTGCTCGCTCGGGACTTTGCTCTCGGGGCCAAGGCAAGAGGGCGTGCTTGCCCGCAGAACTGAGAACACGCTGTTGGGCAGAGCTGCAACTGACCGCTGGAGTTCAGCTCTCGCCGGACGGCAGAAGGCGAAGAACGAAGCCGCTTGCGAGCGGCGCAGTGCAGCGAAGAGCTCTCCGAATTCGCCGCTAGCTCCACGGTCTTTCTCAGCTGCGAGTAGCAGCGCTCGCAGTACACAGGGCTTCGCAAGGCCCGAAGACCCGGAGGGAAGTATCGCACACGAAAATGTGCCAGGACAGAGACGTGTTCTACGTTGTCCCTTCTCGTCATGCAGTTTGTGCCTCTGCTGCTTCTGCTGTTAGGAATCGCTCCTTGAAAGGCGAGCGAGAGCGTCCTTCCGGGTGCATTGCACTGAGTCGAGTGCTCGCTCGGGACTTTGCTCTCGGGGCCAAGGCAAGAGGGCGTGCTTGCCCGCAGAACTGAGAACACGCTGTTGGGCAGAGCTGCAACTGACCGCTGGAGTTCAGCTCTCGCCGGACGGCAGAAGGCGAAGAACGAAGCCGCTTGCGAGCGGCGCAGTGCAGCGAAGAGCTCTCCGAATTCGCCGCTAGCTCCACGGTCCTTCTCAGCTGCGAGTAGCAGCGCTCGCAGTACACAGGGCTTCGCAAGGCCCGAAGACCCGGAGGGAAGTATCGCACACGAAAATGTGCCAGGACAGAGACGTGTTCTACGTTGTCCCTTCTCGTCATGCAGTTTGTGCCTCTGCTGCTTCTGCTGTTAGGAATCGCTCCTTGAAAGACGAGCGAGAGCGTCCTTCCGGGTGCATTGCACTGAGTCGAGTGCTCGCTCGGGGCTTTGCTCTCGGGGCCAAGGCAAGAGGGCGTGCTTGCCCGCAGAACTGAGAACACGCTGTTGGGCAGAGCTGCAACTGACCGCTGGAGTTCAGCTCTCGCCGGACGGCAGAAGGCGAAGAACGAAGCCGCTTGCGAGCGGCGCAGTGCAGCGAAGAGCTCTCCGAATTCGCCGCTAGCTCCACGGTCCTTCTCAGCTGCGAGTAGCAGCGCTCGCAGTACACAGAGCTTCGCAAGGCCCGAAGACCCGGAGGGAAGTATGGCACACGGAAATGCGCCAGGACAGAGACGTGTTCTACGTTGTCCCTTCTCGTCATGCAGTTTGTGCCTCTGCTGCTTCTGCTGTTAGGAATCGCTCCTTGAAAGGCGAGCGAGAGCGTCCTTCCGGGTGCATTGCACTGAGTCGAGTGCTCGCTCGGGACTTTGCTCTCGGGGCCAAGGCAAGAGGGCGTGCTTGCCCGCAGAACTGAGAACACGCTGTTGGGCAGAGCTGCAACTGACCGCTGGAGTTCAGCTCTCGCCGGACGGCAGAAGGCGAAGAACGAAGCCGCTTGCGAGCGGCGCAGTGCAGCGAAGAGCTCTCCGAATTCGCCGCTAGCTCCACGGTCCTTCTCAGCTGCGAGTAGCAGCGCTCGCAGTACACAGGGCTTCGCAAGGCCCGAAGACCCGGAGGGAAGTATCGCACACGAAAATGTGCCAGGACAGAGACGTGTTCTACGTTGTCCCTTCTCGTCATGCAGTTTGTGCCTCTGCTGCTTCTGCTGTAGGTAATCGCTCCTTGAAAGGCGAGCGAGAGCGTCCTTCCGGGTGCATTGCACTGAGTCGAGTGCTCGCTCGGGTCTTTGCACTCGGGGCCAAGGCAAGAGGGCGTGCTTGCCCGCAGAACTGAGAACACGCTGTTGGGCAGAGCTGCAACTGACCGCTGGAGTTCAGCTCTCGCCGGACGGCAAAAGGCGAAAACGAAGCCGCTTGCGAGCGGCGCAGTGCAGCGAAGAGCTCTCCGAATTCGCCGCTAGCTCCACGGTCCTTCTCAGCTGCGAGTAGCAGCGCTCGCAGTACACAGAGCTTCACAAGGCCCGAAGACCCGGAGGGAAGTATCGCACACGAAAATGTGCCAGGACAGAGACGTGTTCTACGTTGTCCCTTCTCGTCATGCAGTTTGTGCCTCTGCTGCTTTTGCTGTAGGTAATCGCTCCTTGAAAGACGAGCGAGAGCGTCCTTCCGGGTGCATTGCACTGAGTCGAGTGCTCGCTCGGGACTTTGCTCTCGGGGCCAAGGCAAGAGGGCGTGCTTGCCCGCAGAACTGAGAACACGCTGTTGGGCAGAGCTGCAACTGACCGCTGGAGTTCAGCTCTCGCCGGACGGCAGAAGGCGAAGAACGAAGCCGCTTGCGAGCGGCGCAGTGCAGTGAAGAGCTCTCCGAATTCGCCGCTAGCTCCACGGTCCTTCTCAGCTGCGAGTAGCAGCGCTCGCAGTACACAGGGCTTCGCACCTCTAAATGTTTTACTACTGTGTTATGATTCTGTCTTCAGTTAATAGAACCCGATATACAACAAAGAGATGGGAGCACATGGAGATGCATTGGAGAGCCTACGCTGGAGGTAACACATTCATTTTTTACTCAAACAAATCCAAATTAGAAATGTTGAAAATTACCTGGGGCCATTTCAACAGCCAGCAAACTGACTAACACAACCAATCTTTGGCTTCTATTCAATCCTTTGCTTGTTTTACCTGGACCTTGAAGATCTGTCTGCAGCCTTCCTCTCTGCAAATATATCACACTCGTCCTATTGAGAACCCATGGCTCATCACAGCTGCTTCGCCACGCCTGCTTCCAGAAGAACTGGCAACTACAAGCTGGGAGCCAAGAGATACAACACTTCACTTGGAAAAGGGCCTTCCATGAATCCTAGAATCCCAGAATGGTTTGGACTGGAAGCGACCTTAGAGACAAATTATCTTCTTCCCACATCCTGACACGGGCAGGGACACTTTTCCACTAGTCCAGGTTGCTCCATGTCCGCTCCAGCCTGGCCCTGGACGCTTCCTGCCATGGGGCTCCTACACAGCCTCTTTGAACAACATGTGCCTCAGCACCCACCCAAGGAAGAATTCCTTTCCAATATCCCATCTATCCCAGCCCTCTGGCAGTTTGAAGCTATTCCCCCTTGTCCTGCGAGTCCAGACCCTTTTCCAAAGTCCCTCCCCAGCTATCTTGGAGCCCCAGCAGGCACTGCAAAGGGCTCGAAGATCTCCCTGGAGCCTTCTGTTCTCCAGATTGGACACCCTCAGCTCTCCCAGACTGTCCTAGAGCAAAGAAGCTCCACCTTTCAAAGCACCTTAGACGCCTCCTACCGGCCAAACTCGATGGCAACGCTGGCCTTCCGGGCCCTACGGATATCGCTTCCGGTGTCGTTCGGGGTCACTCCCGGCTCTCTTCCCGCCCCCCATGGGGCCCTCAGGCGATGCCGCTCCTACGCCACTTCTGCCGCTGTCAGACCAACGGGGGGGCCGGGGGCCAGCCCAGACTCATCCACAATCCACACTGTCCTCGGCGGCTGCTGCGGGCTCACGGCGGCCCACACACCCGGAAGCAGAGCTCCGAACACAGAGGATCATAGCCCCACATTTGTGTTCGTCTCTGCACAAGGCAGGCCAGTCTTGCCATGCCCGGACTTTTCAGTTCAGCACGAGAATGAGAATACACCTGCGCCATGGGGGAGGAAACCTCTAAAGACTCCCTCATACGTGGTCGCTCAACTTAATGCCTAGGCACTTGCCATTCCTAAGGCTACACTAAAGCCTTTTTTACCTTGCGGGTAAGAAATGCCGTTGTTCTCGTGTGCAGCTAAAGGCGCAGCACAGGCAGGCCGGGACAAAAGCTGGGGCAGAGCCCTTCCTCACTCCTTCGCTGTGCTGTACTCCATGCAGCTAGAGCGAAGCGAGAAGGACGCGAGGAAGAAAAAGGCGTTCTTAAAGTAGCACCCTGGCAGCAGCCCTGAAAAGGCGCATAACACACGGCATCTCGCTGCCCTCCGTTCTACATACTCGCGGCTCCCTCTGCCGACTTGCAAAAGTTGCTACCAGAGCAGAGGCGGCCAGATTGAAGAGGCAGTGCCTAGGTTCACCTTCTCCTTACTGCACGTAAGCCACGTCCAGCTCCTCGCTGCACTCTGGATTTCCCTTCTCCGAGGCACTTACCGTGGTGCTGTGTGCAACTCGGCGCCTAGAAGTGACCGCCAATGCTTTCACAGCGGGCTGCAAGGGAACCAAGGAGCAGCACAAGCAGCAGTGCTTCAGCTTGCTCCTTCCGACTGCTAAGGGCACTTGGGAAGGCAAGCGAGAGTCAACCACCTTCCTCTCCTAGTAACGTGGTGCACACAAGCACGGGACTAGTGCCGCTTCGTTCACCGCCCTCGCCCAAGCGTGGAGCCGCTTTCACTTGCCGGCGGCCAGAAGCCGCTGCAAGGGCGCCACACAACCACAAGTGCGCCGGCAGCCAAGAGCTAGAGAACGCTGCTTCTGCCCAAGCCCGCCTAGGGCGTGCACCTTTGTTCTCAGAGCTCCGTGCAACAGTCTGCCTCTCTCGCAGTTCGAATGGAAAACGAAAGCTTTTCGCCTACGCCCGTCACAGAGATCCGTTGCCAGGACGAGAATGCCTTGTGGCCGGAGCTCGCCCCCGCCGCGAGGAAGCTGCTATTAGCACCGCGTTGCAGGGCCACGTCTCGCTTCTTGACTACGTGCTCAGCGCTCTCCGAATTCGCCGCTAGCTCCACGGTCTTTCTCAGCTGCAAGTAGCAGCGCTCACAGTACATAGAGCTTCGCAAGGACCGAAGACCCGGAGGGAAGTATCGCACTCGAAAATGTGCCAGGATAGAGACGTTCTACACTGAGTAGAGACACAGACAGACAGAGAGTTCTACACTGCCCCTTCTCGTCGGCCATCTTGTGCTCTGCTGCCTCTGCTGTGACGAATGAAAGGCGAGCGACAGCGGCTCTCCAGGCACTGAAGAGAGTTCCCTAGGGACTTTTCGATGTAAAACTTTTTCCACCTCCAAAAATACATGGGTAAGTCCTAAAAGTTTTGGTTTTCTTAAGAATAGTTTCGCCCAAGTTTTGCTGTTCTAAACAACCATGGTTTCAGTCTTCACTTAACTGCTTGTTTCTGTCTTTTTGGCTAGTGGCAATCTAATTCTAAGGTAAATAGATGTGTTGGAAATCCATAAATTACATCTCAAGTTAGGTGGGAAAATTGGCTCGGAAGAAAATGGAATTGAGAATTTGGAAAGAATCCAGAGTGAGCTGATGTCACAATCCGAGATTCCCTTGAGTTCCAAATCCTTTCATTTGTGTTTTTGTGGGCTTTTTGAAGGCGGTGTACAGTTGAAGCCATGATTTAGCTGCGGTGAGACCTGCTCTGCTGTAAAAGCATTATTTTCTCAGTGAGCATGGACAACAGTTAGAGTGTCGTCTTTTAAGATTCCCTGCACTCCACTTATGGTGGCAAAAGCAGTGCCTTGACTGTAATCATAAAAGTGATTACAGCTTCATTGCTTTGACATCATGTAGGATGCTTCCTCCATCTGCTGTGGTCAGCATTAAGTAACAGATTTCTCAGTTTCTAGGAAGAGTCTAGCAAACAATCACCTTGCTCCTTCTCTTGCATTTATTCATCACTGCTATGCTGCTATACAGACAGGTAGTCTGTTTATGATTCAACAATTCAATGGGACATCAAGTAAATAACAAAGCAAAACTAACTACCGAAAGCACTATAAGGGCCAGAGATTAGCTTGGATCAAAACAGGTATTCTCCTAGCATTGTTTACAAACGAGTCAGCATGTGAAACAGAAGGCACAATGTAGTTTGTGCCTTGTTTTGGGCATGCCCGGAAGAAGGAAATTCTGATTTCACATACGGGAAAAGAAATGTTGACATTTGAATGAGATTGTTCATACTCCAGTAAAGGTTGCTTTGAAAGGTTGTGGAAGTCCTGTTAGGAAACATGGCTTTACAAGTCCTTTCCACCAGGAGACAACAGCTGCAGAACATCTGGGTGTGCCAGTGTTGAGAGCACCAGCAAAGATCAAAGTGGAGAAGTTGGTGAACAATGGCAGTGGCCTGGCGGAGGGCAAGTGGGGTGCTGGCTGTGGGACCAGGGGAGTCCTGACTGATTTAGGAGGCGTGTGATGGTCTGTGCCAGCAAGCGGAGTAGTGCTGTGGCCTTGGCACACTGCTAATACTGGAATTCAGTGGGGTCACTGGGCAGGCTGAGTGTGTGAGCTGCTGGAGGGACCCAGGTTGCCCACATGTAAACATCCAGTCTCACTCTTGCCAGCCACAGAAAGGAGCAGGATGTGGCTGCTGGCGATGCCTGTCACGTATATGTAGTGTATATGTGTGCTATCCCAGCCTGCTGGGAACACTTCTTCTTTGGGACTGCTTGGGCTGAGGGAGAGAAAGCAGTGGTAGTTTCTGAGGTTTCGAGTTTGCTCGAGTTTCTCAGGCTGTTTCTGGAGCCACCCCGAGTTCTCTTCCTTGAAGCATTTCAAGTCCTGCTAATTTTCAAAATTCAAACAGACACAGCCCTAAGCTAGTTGATCTGACTTCAGAGCTATTCTTACGCTGAGCTGTTGGATGATCTGATCTCCTGAGATGTCTTCCATCTCAGTTTATGACCTGGTTCTTGTGAAAAGTAGGATCTTTTAGCCTGGAGAAGAGAGGTTTCTGGAGAGACAGTATTGTGGCCTTTGAATATGTAAAGAGGGTATAAGACAAATGGAGAAAGACTTTTTAGGAAAGTTTGCAGAGACAGGATAAGGGGCCATGCTTTCAAACTGAGACTAGGTTTAGATTGGCTAAAAGGAAAAACTTTTCTACAATGAAGCTGGTGAGACACTCAAACGGGTGTTCCAGAGAAGTTGTGGATGCCCCATCATTGAGAGTGCTCCTTATCAGTTTGGCTAGTCTTGAGCAATTTGATCTACTGTAAGATCTACCTGGCAAGGAAGTTGGACTACATGATCTTTAATCACAGACTGTTGTATGATTCCGTGGAAGACAGAATGCAATAAAGTTCATATTTCAGATTTTGGCGCAGACATATTTATTTTTTCTCACTTTATGCATCATTGCAATGACAACTTGTTAGCTTCTGAAATGATTAGCTGAGATTGATTTCCTTCCTTAGTTTCATTTTCTCTGTTATTCCTTCACTCTTGGACTTTTTTTTTCACTAGATTCCCTCTTTCAGTAAACTGCCCTTAAGTATCACTTTGCTCCCCACCTGGCTTTTTTTTTTTTTTTCAATGACACCTTTTCACTGGTTCGTTTTGGGCCTTTGCTGCTTGAAGTCCAGCAGCCTCCTTGTCTGAGCATTACGGAGCTTTCTTTACAGCTTCATCACTATGCAAAAAGCCATAAATTACTGTGTTCCATCTCACATACCATCAAGTATCACACTAATATTCCCTCTGCTGAATAGCTGGTTGGTTTACATAGACCAGCCAAATACCAGGAAATCCAGATGGCAGCAAGAATCTTGTAGACTACTCCCGCTGTTCATTTAAATTCTGGAGAAGTCACGTGAGGTATCACATTCTCTTGAAAGAAGTGTCTATCATCTCGGACATTCTAGAATGGGCTATTAATATTGTCATGAGTTTCTGGCTAGACTTTTTAGTATGCAAATTCAAATTCAAATGATCTGAAATGATAGAACTTCAAGAAATTTTTTTTCCCAGAATCGAAGTATGATGGAGTTCCATAGGGAGAATCTTAATCTTAGTTATTCTATTCCATCTCACATCATGGCTGGGGGCAGGGAGAAGGGAGTATCTTTGGGGGACAATGGGTTCCGGTGTAGTCAGTAAGCTGGGCAGAGGAGCCATCAGGTATTTTCTGTTGTTGGGCGGGGGGGGGGGGGATTCGTGTGAACTCTTCCTTTCTTGTACCCTGCCACTAGTATTGTTGCTAAAATTGTTTGTTTTCTCATCCAAGTGACAAAATCAGCACACTTAATGAGGGATGAAGAGGGAGCAGCGACCTCAGAACAGGAGGAAGAAGAAGCAGAGCCTGCTGTCCTCCAGAAGAAAAAAACACTACCAGCCAACTTTGCATCATCTGTGAACTTCCTGGGCGTGTACTCTATCCCCTTGTCCAGAACACTGAGCAAGATATTAAACAGGACTGGGCCCAAGACCGAGCCTTGGGGACCAGCTGGATGAACTCTATTTCCCACCACTCTGTGGGCCTGGCCATCACCCAGTTTGTCACCCAGCAAACAGCCCACCCATGCAAACCATAAGCAGACAGTTTCTTCAGGAGAATGATGTGAGACTCATTGCAAAAAGGATCAGGGAGATGCCTAGGAAGAGTCTCAGGTGAATCCAGGAGACTATAGTGGAGGAAGGACGCGAGGAAGAAGAAGGCGTTCTTAAAGTGGCACCCTGGCAGCAGCCCTGAAAGGGCGCATAACACACGGCGTCTCGCTGCCCTCCGTTCTACATACTCGCAGCTCCCTCTGCCGACTTGCAAAAGTTGCTACCAGAGCAGAGGCGGCCAGATTGAAGAGGCAGTGCCTAGGTTCACCTTCTCCTTACTGCACGTAAGCCACGTCCAGCTCCTCGCTGCACTCTGGATTTCCCTTCTCCGCGGCACTTACAGTGGTGCTGTGTGCAACTCGGCGCCTAGAAGCGACCGCCAATGCTTTCACAGCGGGCTGCAAGGGAACCAAGGAGCAGCACAAGCAGCAGTGCTTCAGCTTGCTCCTTCCGACTGCTAAGGGCACTTGGGAAGGCAAGCGAGAGTCAACCACCTTCCTCTCCTAGTAGCCTGTAACGTGGTGCACACAAGCACGGGACTAGTGCCGCTTCGTTCACCGCCCTCGCCCAAGCGTGGAGCCGCTTTCACTTGCCGGCGGCCAGAAGCCACTGCAAGGGCGCCACACAACCACAAGTGCGCCGGCAGCCAAGAGCTAGAGAACGCTGCTTCTGCCCAAGCCCGCCTAGGGCGTGCACCTTTGTTCTCAGAGCTCCGTGCAACAGTCTGCCTCTCTCGCAGTTCGAATGGAAAACGAAAGCTTTTCGCCTACGCCCTTCACAGAGATCCGTTGCCAGGACGAGAATGTCTTGTGGCCGGAGCTCGCCCCGGCCGCGAGGAAGCTGCTATTAGCACCGCGTTGCAGGGCCACGTCTCGCTTCTTGACTACGTGCTCAGCGCTCTCCGAATTCGCCGCTAGCTCCACGGTCTTTCTCAGCTGCAAGTAGCAGCGCTCGCAGTACATAGAGCTTCGCAAGGACCGAAGACCCGGAGGGAAGTTTCGCACAGGAAAATGTACCAGGACAGAGACGTGTTCTACGTTGTCCCTTCTCGTCATGCAGTTTGTGCCTCTGCTGCTTCTGCTGTTAGGAATCGCTCCTTGAAAGGCGAGCGACAGCGTCTTTCCGGGTGCATTGCACTGAGTCGAGTGCTCGCTCGGGGCTTTGCACTCGGGGCCAAGGCAAGAGGGCGTGCTTGCCCGCAGAACTGAGAACACGCTGTTGGGCAGAGCTGCAACTGACCGCTGGAGTTCAGCTCTCGCCGGACGGCAGAAGGCGAAGAACGAAGCCGCTTGCGAGCGGCGCAGTGCAGCGAAGAGCTCTCCGAATTCGCCGCTAGCTCCACGGTCCTTCTCAGCTGCGAGTAGCAGCGCTCGCAGTACACAGGGCTTCGCAAGGCCCGAAGACCCGGAGGGAAGTATCGCACACGAAAATGTGCCAGGACAGAGACGTGTTCTACGTTGTCCCTTCTCGTCATGCAGTTTGTGCCTCTGCTGCTTCTGCTGTAGGTAATCGCTCCTTGAAAGACGAGCGAGAGCGTCCTTCCGGGTGCATTGCACTGAGTCGAGTGCTCGCTCGGGTCTTTGCACTCGGGGCCAAGGCAAGAGGGCGTGCTTGCCCGCAGAACTGAGAACACGCTGTTGGGCAGAGCTGCAACTGACCGCTGGAGTTCAGCTCTCGCCGGACGGCAGAAGGCGAAGAACGAAGCCGCTTGCGAGCGGCGCAGTGCAGCGAAGAGCTCTCCGAATTCGCCGCTAGCTCCACGGTCCTTCTCAGCTGCGAGTAGCAGCGCTCGCAGTACACAGAGCTTCGCAAGGCCCGAAGACCCGGAGGGAAGTATCGCACACGAAAATGTGCCAGGACAGAGACGTGTTCTACGTTGTCCCTTCTCGTCATGCAGTTTGTGCCTCTGCTGCTTCTGCTGTTAGGAATCGCTCCTTGAAAGACGAGCGAGAGCGTCCTTCCGGGTGCATTGCACTGAGTCGAGTGCTCGCTCGGGACTTTGCACTCGGGGCCAAGGCAAGAGGGCGTGCTTGCCCGCAGAACTGAGAACACGCTGTTGGGCAGAGCTGCAACTGACCGCTGGAGTTCAGCTCTCGCCGGACGGCAGAAGGCGAAGAACGAAGCCGCTTGCGAGCGGCGCAGTGCAGCGAAGAGCTCTCCGAATTCGCCGCTAGCTCCACGGTCCTTCTCAGCTGCGAGTAGCAGCGCTCGCAGTACACAGAGCTTCGCAAGGCCCGAAGACCCGGAGGGAAGTATCGCACACGAAAATGTGCCAGGACAGAGACGTGTTCTACGTTGTCCCTTCTCGTCATGCAGTTTGTGCCTCTGCTGCTTTTGCTGTAGGTAATCGCTCCTTGAAAGACGAGCGAGAGCGTCCTTCCGGGTGCATTGCACTGAGTCGAGTGCTCGCTCGGGACTTTGCTCTCGGGGCCAAGGCAAGAGGGCGTGCTTGCCCGCAGAACTGAGAACACGCTGTTGGGCAGAGCTGCAACTGACCGCTGGAGTTCAGCTCTCGCCGGACGGCAGAAGGCGAAGAACGAAGCCGCTTGCGAGCGGCGCAGTGCAGCGAAGAGCTCTCCGAATTCGCCGCTAGCTCCACGGTCCTTCTCAGCTGCGAGTAGCAGCGCTCGCAGTACACAGAGCTTCGCAAGGCCCGAAGACCCGGAGGGAAGTATCGCACACGAAAATGTGCCAGGACAGAGACGTGTTCTACGTTGTCCCTTCTCGTCATGCAGTTTGTGCCTCTGCTGCTTCTGCTGTTAGGAATCGCTCCTTGAAAGACGAGCGAGAGCGTCCTTCCGGGTGCATTGCACTGAGTCGAGTGCTCGCTCGGGACTTTGCACTCGGGGCCAAGGCAAGAGGGCGTGCTTGCCCGCAGAACTGAGAACACGCTGTTGGGCAGAGCTGCAACTGACCGCTGGAGTTCAGCTCTCGCCGGACGGCAAAAGGCGAAGAACGAAGCCGCTTGCGAGCGGCGCAGTGCAGCGAAGAGCTCTCCGAATTCGCCGCTAGCTCCACGGTCCTTCTCAGCTGCGAGTAGCAGCGCTCGCAGTACACAGGGCTTCGCAAGGCCCGAAGACCCGGAGGGAAGTATGGCACACGAAAATGTGCCAGGACAGAGACGTGTTCTACGTTGTCCCTTCTCGTCATGCAGTTTGTGCCTCTGCTGCTTCTGCTGTTAGGAATCGCTCCTTGAAAGGCGAGCGAGAGCGTCCTTCCGGGTGCATTGCACTGAGTCGAGTGCTCGCTCGGGACTTTGCTCTCGGGGCCAAGGCAAGAGGGCGTGCTTGCCCGCAGAACTGAGAACACGCTGTTGGGCAGAGCTGCAACTGACCGCTGGAGTTCAGCTCTCGCCGGACGGCAGAAGGCGAAGAACGAAGCCGCTTGCGAGCGGCGCAGTGCAGCGAAGAGCTCTCCGAATTCGCCGCTAGCTCCACGGTCCTTCTCAGCTGCGAGTAGCAGCGCTCGCAGTACACAGGGCTTCGCAAGGCCCGAAGACCCGGAGGGAAGTATCGCACACGAAAATGTGCCAGGACAGAGACGTGTTCTACGTTGTCCCTTCTCGTCATGCAGTTTGTGCCTCTGCTGCTTCTGCTGTTAGGAATCGCTCCTTGAAAGACGAGCGAGAGCGTCCTTCCGGGTGCATTGCACTGAGTCGAGTGCTCGCTCGGGACTTTGCTCTCGGGGCCAAGGCAAGAGGGCGTGCTTGCCCGCAGAACTGAGAACACGCTGTTGGGCAGAGCTGCAACTGACCGCTGGAGTTCAGCTCTCGCCGGACGGCAGAAGGCGAAGAACGAAGCCGCTTGCGAGCGGCGCAGTGCAGCGAAGAGCTCTCCGAATTCGCCGCTAGCTCCACGGTCCTTCTCAGCTGCGAGTAGCAGCGCTCGCAGTACACAGAGCTTCGCAAGGCCCGAAGACCCGGAGGGAAGTATGGCACACGGAAATGCGCCAGGACAGAGACGTGTTCTACGTTGTCCCTTCTCGTCATGCAGTTTGTGCCTCTGCTGCTTCTGCTGTTAGGAATCGCTCCTTGAAAGACGAGCGAGAGCGTCCTTCCGGGTGCATTGCACTGAGTCGAGTGCTC